>NC_084754.1:37530412-37545412 GCF_033978785.1 Entelurus aequoreus | reverse complement strand
CACACACACACACACACACACACACACACACACACACACACACACACACACACACACACACACACACACACACACACACACACACACACACACACACACACGCACACATATATCACGCACTAAACACGTCTCCGTCTGTCTCTGGCGCTCCTACACATTTGACCGTTATCTCACAAAATGACTCATTACATATTAACGCGCACACCGATGGCGGAAGGCGCTCGCTCGGCGGTGATTTACTCACGTCTGGGAATACGTGGCATTATTAGAGGTAGCGAGGTGACACGTTTCCTCCCTCGATATATCATGCCGCTGCTGCTTTCTGCGACAGAGAAGGAGGCGTGTCCACGACATAGTCACACAGGAGCAAACCATAACTACCATAACTTTGACGCCTGCTTGTGTCTACTACTGTATTACTACTCAGACATGTGATTTGAACTAAATGAAAACGACTGAAAATAAGCCGGGGTTCCAGGGTGGTGCCTTGGTGGGGGGACAAGGGGGTCAACCCCCCCCCCCGAAGCTCCTGTTTTTTCAGCAATTGACCATGCAAAAATTAGCAAAAAAATGTAATTACATTTTAAAAAAAAGATGTTTTAGTGTTTAAAGAATTTAACAATGATCAACAGAGTTGACATAAATACATACCCCATTCATCCAAATGAATCACTATGTTTGTTTCAGTCACTATGTTATTTAGTCACTACAGCAATTACAACGTGTGTTCACATCCACAGGAACCACATGGGTTAGCCTAATCCAGAAAGTATTTACAACCTTATTAGTGTTTACTACGCAGCCACAGATGGTTCATCCGGTTATTGACATTATTTACACATGACTTTGTCTGTTTCAGTCACTATGTTATTTAGTCACTACAGCAATTACAACCTGTGTTCACATCCACAAGAACCACATGGGTTAGCCTACTCTATACAGTATTTACAACCTTATTAGTGTTTACTTCACAGCCACAGATGGTTCATCCGGTTATTTACATTATTTACACATGACTTTGTCCGTTTCTGTCACTATGTTATTTAGTCACTACAGTAATTACAACTTGTATTCACATCCACAGGAACCACATGGGTTAGCCTACTCTATACAGTATTTACAATCTTACTATTGTTCACTTCACAGCCACAGATGTTTCATCTAGTTATTGACATTATTTATACATTACCGTATTTTCCGCACCATAAGCCGCACCTAAAAGCCACACATTTTCTCAAAAGCTGACAGTGCGGCTAATAATCCGGTGCGGCTTATATATGGATTGATATTAATATTCATTTTCATAAAGTTTAGGACTCGCAACTACGGTAAACAGCCGCCATCTTTTTTCCCCGTAGAAGAGGAAGCGCTTCTTCTTTGGTAAGCAACCTCCAAGGTGAGCACCCGCCCCCGTAGAAGAAGAAGCGCACGGATAATATGATTTATTTCATTTGTGTGTTTCTGTAAAGACGACCACAAAATGGCTCCTACAAAGAGACACGCGTACAACGCAGAATTCAAACTCAAGGCAATAAGTCACGCAGAAGAACACGGAAATAGAGCAGCAGCGAGAGAATTGAACATAAATGAATCAATGGTGCGTAGGTGGAGGAAGCAACAAGATGACCTGCGCCAAGTAAAGAAGACAAAACAGAGTTTCCGAGGGAACAAAGCAAGATGGCTACAGTTGGAGGACAAACTCGAACAGTGGGTTGTTGAGCAGAGAGCAGCAAGCAGAAGTGTCAGTACCATCACTATTCGAATGAAGGCAACAGCGCTAGTAACCGAACTTCACTTGGATGATTTTAAAGGTGGTGCTTCTTGGTGTTTCCGGTTCATGAAAAGACGCAATCTCTCCATCCGCACACGGACTACTATTTCACAGCAACTGCCAAAAGACTTTCAGGAAAATCTGGCTACTTTCCGCGCATATTGTAAAAACAAGATAGCTGAAAAAAAGATCCGGCCAGAGCACATCATCAACATGGACGAGGTTCCCCTCAATTTTGATATTCCTGTGAACCGCACCGTGGATAAAACAGGAGCACGTACGGTGAATATTTGCACCACAGGGAATGAGAAGTCGTCCTTCACTGTAGTTCTAGCTTGCCATGCTAATGGCCAGAAACTTCCACCCATGGTTATTTTCAAAAGGAAGACCTTGCCAAAAGAGAACTTTCCGGCCGGCGTCATCATCAAAGCTAACTCGAAGGGATGGATGGATGAAGAAAAGATGAGCGAGTGGTTGAAAGAAGTTTACGTGAAGAGACCGGGTGGCTTTTTTCACGCAGCTCCGTCCCTGTTGATCTACGACCATGCGCGCCCACATCACTGATGGTGTAAAAAAACAAGCGAAGCACACTAATTCAACACTCGCCGTCATTCCGGGTGGATTGACAAAAGAACTCCAACCGCTGGATATTGGTGTCAACAGGGCATTCAAAGCTCGACTGCGAACGGCGTGGGAACAATGGATGACCGAAGGCGAACACACCTTCACTAAGACAGGGAGACAGCGCCGGACGACATACGCCAACATCTGCCAGTGGATTGTAAATGCCTGGGCTGATATATCGGTCTCAACTGTGGTCCGAGCTTTCCGGAAGGCAGGATTCACGGAACTGCTGGACAACAACAGCGACACTGACTCTGATGACTTTGACGAGATGGAGCCGGCCATTTTGGATGCCGTGTTCGCCCAACTTTTTAATTCAGACACCGAAGAAGAAGAATTCGAGGGATTTATGGATGAAGAATAACTACAGAAAGTGAGCTTTAAATGTTTATTTTGTGTGTTGTGTGACATTAACGTTCAAGCAACGTTGAGTTATTGATGTTGCTATTGCTCTGCACTATTTTGAGTGTTACTATTTTTGTGATTGCACATTTGCACATTACATGATTGCACATTTGCACATTACATTTTGGGAGTGAACAGAGTTGTTAGAACGCTGGTTTGTAATATATTATTAAAGTTTGACTGACCTCTATCTGACTGTTTTTTGACATTCCCTTTAGCGCAGCGAAGGTGCGGCTTATAACCCCGGTGCGGCTAATAGGTAAACAAAGTTTTGAAATATGCCATTCATTGAAGGTGCGGCTTATAACACGGGGCAGCTTATGGTGCGGAAAATACGGTACTTTGTTTCAGTCACTGTTATTTAGTCACTACAGTAAGTACAACTTGTGTTCACATCCACAGGAACCATGTGGGTTAACCTACTCTATACAGTATTTACAACCTTACTAGTGTTCACTTCACAGCCACAGATGGTTCATCTAGTTATTGACATTATTTACACATTACTTTTTTACATTCACTATGTTATTTAGTCACTACAGTAATTACAACATGTGTTCACATCCACAGGAACCACATGGGTTAGCCTACTTTATACAATATTTACAACCTTATTAGTGATCACTTCACAGCCACATATGGTTCATCTAGTTATTGACATTATTTACACATTACTTTGTCTGTTTCAGTCACTATATTAATTAGTCACTACAGTAATTTTGTGTGTTCACGTCCACAGGAACCGCATGGGTTAGCCTACTCTATACAGTATTTACAACCTTACTAGTGTTCACTTCACAGCCACAGATGGTTCATCTATTTACATTTACACAGTACTTTGCTTCATTCACACATTACATTCAAAATGATTCCACTATTCAATGTCAAAATATAAAGAGTAGAAATAATGAACAAAATGTCAGTTAATGTCTTGTTGTAAAACACCAGTGAAAATGAAATGTAGCATTTAGACAGGCTATACTGTAGCAAAAGTCATCACATGTCTGCCACAATCATGTGTGTTCCAGCTCTTCCATGTGGAGAGCAGTTTTGATTTGGGCTTACATGGTAAACAACTCAAACAAATGTTTTATCCAGACGCATACATTTGTCCAAATTTGGCCAAGTAGACGCATTGTGGGTTTCCTAAATGCGCTAAAAGAAACATCTAAGGAAGAGACTCACTCTGCCATCTTCCACTAGTTTTTTGGTTCGATGCCCTGCCCTATCTTGCCTCTGATTGGCCCTTCCGTAATGTTTTTTCCCTAATCTTAACCAACCGTGACTCATCATAGTAAACAACCAACCATAATGGATGTTCTTATACGTAAACCAACCGATCATCATTGATGTTTACCCTATATGTTGTCCCCTTCCCGTGGAGTTTTAATGGAATACCGTAGTTTTTACCACTGGATTATCAAAAACCGTACTCATTACGGGAAAACCATCTGGTTGGCAGGTATGGCAAAGAGACAGATCCAGAAAATACAAAGAACAACTAATTTTAATATTTTTGCAGAAATAAAAAAGACAGAAAAATCACATGCCTGGTCCTGTTTTGTGCATGTCGATGTCTCTTGACATGGGTTCCTTCTTACATACTGTACGGAGGCTTTAAGTTGCCTTGAGAGATGGTGCAGCCAGAGTGAAGCTAGTCTCTCATGGACAGCTTTGTGTTGGCTTGGTAACTAGCGCTGCTCAGCGCCGGGCACTGTAATTACGACATTAGGCAGGAGGCGGCCAAAGCATTTCAATGCCCAGCCAGCCAAGGTCGCAATCTAAAAGCTGAAGCCGTTTATGGAAGCAGCTTTGGCAACAGCAGCGCGAGGTCGCCGGCGTGGTCACGGTCACTGGCCATTCGGCGGTGAAAACACGACCATAAAACTCAAAAGTGGATGATAAAAGGGGAATAGAAATAAAGGGTTGATGACTCAAAGGAGGGAAATCTTTTAGCATGCCTTTATTGCCGATATTGCTATGACCCCTTCCTTAAAGTCCTTCAGTTCGGACTGTCTAATAAAAAGGTAGAAATTCAACCTTCTAAGAACTGTAGGGGCCTGATTTACTAAGAGTGAAATACCACACGCTAAACAGCGTGGTATTTCAATCCGTTAGTGGGCGTGTAACACTGCGTGTACTAGTGTCCCGATACCAATATTTTGGTAACGGTACCAAAATGATTTCGATACTTTTCTTAATAAAGGGGACCACAAAAATATGTATCTTATTGCAAGTTTGTCCTTAAATAAAATAGTGAACATACTAGCCAACTTGTCTTTTATTTGTAAGTAAGCAAACAAAGGCTCCTAATTTAGTCTGCTGACGTATGCAGTAACATATTGTGTCATTTTCCATTCTATTAATTTGTCAACATTATTAAGGACAGGTGCTAGAAAATGAAATATTAATCTATTTGTCCATTTACTGTTAATATCTGCTTACTTTCTATTTTAAATTTTTTTATCCACACTTCTGTTAAAATGTAATAATTACTTATTCTTCTGTTGTTTGGATGCTTTATATTAGTTTTGGATGATACAACAAATTTGGGCATCAATCCGATACCAAGTAGTTACAGGATCATACATTGGTCATATTCAAAGTCCTCATGTGTCCAGGGACATATTTCCTGAGTTTATAAACATAATATACAATTTAAAAAAACGAAAGAAGATGATGCCAAAAAATATCAACGTAATCATAGTAGTATCGACTCGATACGCTCATGTACTTTGGTATCATTACAGTGGATGTTAGGTGTAGATCCACCCATGGCATTTGTTGACGCCGGTGATCTATTGCAGTGTTTTTCAACCTTTTCTGAGCCGAGGCACATTTTTTCCCATTAAAAAATTCTGAGGCACGCCACCAGCAGAAAACATTTATACATTAAACTCAGCAGCCGATATTGACAATAAAAAGTCGTTCTCGCAATTGTTTGATATGAATTCAAACCATAACCAAGCATGCATCACTATAGCTCTTGTCTCAAAGTAGGTGTACTGTCACGACCTGCCACATCACGCCGTGACTTATTTGGAGTTTTTTGGTGTTTTCCTGTGTGTAGTGTTTGAGTTCTTGTCTTATGCTCCTATTTTGTTGTTGATTGTACTTTGTGGACGCCGTCTGCTCCACACGCTGTAAGTCTTTGCTGTCCTCCAGCATTCTGTTTTTGTTTACTTTGCAGCCAGTTCAGTTTTAGTTTTGCATAGCCTTCCCTAAGCTTTAATGCCTTTTCTTAGCGGCACTCACCTTTAAGCATTAGACACCTTTTTACCTGCAAATCATTGTCGTCTTTCCCGACATCTACAAAGCAATTATCTACCTGCTGCCACCTACTAGTATGGAAGAGTATTACACGGTTACTCTGCCGAGCTCTAGACAGTACAGACACTCAACAACGGCACTTTTACGGATTATAATTACTGGTTTGCAAAAAATATTTTTAACCCAATTAGGTGAAATTACGTAATCTCCCACGGCACACCAGACAATATGTCACGGCACACTAGTGTCTGTGGCAAAGTAGTTGAAAAACACTGATCTATTGTATACTCCTACGGTGTGTAGTGAAGCATGTTTAGCTATTCCTTGTCCTGCAGTGATAATGTTACGTGTAAGAAACATACTTTATTTGTCGCCATGGAGGCCAGGATTAGTGACTTAGAAGTAACTAAAACACTGCAAACTGTGGCTGAACTTTAGCTGCTAGCTAGCTAGCCATGTCTTAAAGCACCTCTTCCTGAGGGTGTTTCAGTGTTATAACTTCACCTTTATCTTTACTTTTTAGACCAAAATGCGTCCATTCTCCTTTTCTGTCTACACACTGTGTCTGCTTGTAAGTACTCTGTGATTGTGCGCTGCCGAACATGCTCCTCTGCTCGTAAACCAGCAATGACACAACATGACGACGATGGGGGACCGGGGGGTTGGGGGACTGGTACTTTTCAGAGGCGGTATTGTACCGAATATGAATCATTAGTTTCCTGTACAACTCTAGTGCGTACAATTCAAAAGTGGTGCTGACCGCCTTACTTAAATGTACAGGGTATCACCACAGAGACACTCATTTATTGCACATTCATGTTATCATGCTCCAACCTGTGGTGTTTTGCTATGTTTTCAGCGCTGAAGGTGCGTTCATGGCAGAAAGGCTGCACTTATTGTGCTCGAGAAGCAAACAAATGTATACTTTATGAAGTTATTTTTCCATATAGGAGATGTGTTAATGCTATATATTATACATGAAAAAACTAACAGCATTAAAAAAAGGCCAGCAGACTTCAAAACGCATCAATTGAATTAGTTTTGATCAGCCCCTTAGGTCACAGAGCATGCAGCTATAAAATTATAAAAGCATGTTCCTGAATAGACAATATGTCTAATACTTTTTTATTTCTGACAGACCATGCAAATACGCTGACACACACGTATGTCGATTGTCTGTCTTTGCAGCACAAGTGCTGAGTGTGCGTCAGTCTGCACATACTTTTCAGACGTGCTAAATAGTGCTCGCAAAATGGTGATGAGTGTTAACAAATCAGATTGGACGTGCTGTACAATATACTTGCGCCTTCTCCTCCCAGTATCGTGGCTGTTCTGACGATCAGCATATATTCTGCATAATAATGTAGACAGAGACGCAAAAGTGATTGCACGCCTTGTTCTGCTCACTGAACAGATGCGATCTACTTTGCGTGTGCTATCAAGTTTGCACGTGTTTTAGTACATGCAAACCCTGATTAAATCAGGCCCTAAGTGTATAGTTTTGTGGTACAAAAAAATTGTCATATCAAGTCTTAGGCCCCGTTTACATCGGATAAGGTTATCCAGGGTAAATCACACCTAACCTTATTGTGTCCACACACAACAATGCCACCGTTTAAGACCCCCGCACCCCTTCGTCCGCCGGTGCAAAGCGACCTAGTACGCATGCGCGGAAATGCGCACGTCATAGTCACATCCAGTGTTGCTTTGTGTGCAAGTTCTTAAATTGAACTTATCTGAACAATATCCAGTGTTGTGGTATTTCAATGAACTGGAATCCAGTGTGCTGTGGGGCCCTATTGTAGTGAATCACACCTGAGCCATCATAAATTAATCAAATATTTATTAGACACGTGAACAATGTGATAAAGAACATTTTATATCAATCAAACTAGGGATCTAGATATCTGGTCAGGACAGTCCTCAGTCTTTTGCCTTCACCTTCATTGTCCATTCCTTTTTGGTGACTTTATATACTCTGGACCTAGACTTTGAGTCCGTGACATACATAGCGGACAATAACTGATACAGTCTGCTTTTCCAGTCCAAAAGCATTCTCCGTTTTCCGTAGTTAGTCTTCCCTCGTCGGCCAGGTAATATAAAGCACACGCTACCTTTTTTTATCACATTGCATTTTCGTTGTCTCTCCTTCGACAAATGGACAAAGTTTTTCGCTAAGTAGAATCACAGCTGACCTGGACATTGGAAAGTTCTCTTGCCATCTGAGAAGTGTTGTATCCCAAATACCGGTAGCTGCAATCGCTTTCTCTTAAGGTATTCATGTGGGATTTCCACAAGCGTCTGTACAGACGGAAGGAGAAACACAGGCATGTCTAGATGACTCGCCTTCATATGTCCAGTGTTTACTTCAGAGTTACGAAACCGCTTTATTATGTGGTGCGTTCTTTCTGACGTCACTTCCTGTGTGAGGCGCGGTCTTTCTGGCGTCACTTCCTCTCCGAACTCAGTTTGTAAACGATCAATGAGTCCATACAAAGCTAAGAGCCGGAGACTCAAGAAATATACGGGGGACCTTAAACGCTGGTTTAGTGTGGCTGAAACGGGGCTTAGGCTAAAATATTATTTGTTTAAGGGGTTAAACGACTTAGTGTACACATAGCCTTAGGACAAGTCCCAAACATGGGCTGAGCCAAATGCCACTTTGTGAAACTGATAAGCAATTCCAGCATCAAATAAGTCAAGACTGTCTGTCTCGATGAAATGCAAACATGATGATGTCCTACAACAAAGATCTCATTTACATTTCACAGAGTCATGCACAGCCAGTTATCTGGAAATCAATGTCAATAAAACAAGAAATATGGTTCAACCCCCCCCCCACACCTCAGAACCCCATCATCATAAACACACAAACAGTTAAAACAGTTGACACTTTTAAATACCTGGGCGTAACCTTGGACAATAAACTCACCTTTGATCAGCACACCACGGACATTCAAAAAAGAAGTCAACAAAGACTGTCAGCCATCCGAAAACTTAAAGGACTATACGTTGCACCTCATCTCCTGTTATTACTTTACCAAAGCATTGTTCAACCCATCCTTATGTACTGTTCCACATGTTTTTTCACCATGCTTCCTGTACCCAACCGGACCAAACTCACACGCATTACATACATAGCAGCTAAAATCATCGGCCTACCCACACCCAACATTTCAAACTTAAACCACAGGTCCATCACTCGACTGGCAAAAACAATAGTCCAGGATATCACTCACCCACTACACCAATACATCATCCCACTACCATCAGGGCGCAGGTATAGAACTATCAAATTCCGGAGGGCCCACCTCAGGAAAAGCCTTTTCCCTGCAGCTACAGCCGCCCTTAACAGCAGGCCCGGCCGACCTGTCTGACAAGCCTGTAAATGTGTGTCGGTCATGTATGATGTTTTTTTGTTATTTTTTGTGATGTGTAATGTCTATTGTTCAAATGTACGGCAGTGACAATTAATTCCCCCAAGGGGACCAATAAATCTAAATCTAAGTCTATCTTATCTGATCTGATCTCGAACAACATTTCTCTGATGCTAATATGCATTTTTATGCTGATGATACAATTATTTATTGCTCTGGATCATCTGTTGAATTAATTCCCTGCAGAAAGCTTTTGTCGCTGTGCAGAATTCACTTCTTGACTTAAAACTGGTTCTCAATGCTGACAAGACAAAACGTATGCTAGGAATAGACAGACATAGACAAACTTTATTGATCCACAAGGGAAATTGTTCCACACAGTAGCTCAGTTACAAAGGATGGAAAAGGTTAGGATGGAAAGGATAATGCAGGTATAAAGTAGACAAAATATGTACCATAGTAGCAATATAAAATATAACATATATGTAATATTTACATATTATATATATATATATATATATATATATATATATATATATATATATATATATATATATATATATATATATATATATATATATATATATATATATAGGGGACGGCGTGGCGAAGTTGGTAGAGTGGCCGTGCCAGCAATCTTACATATTATATATATATATATATATATATATATATATATATATATATATATATATATATATATATATATATATATATATATATATATATATATATATATATATATATATATATAGGGGACGGCGTGGCGAAGTTGGTAGAGTGGCCGTGCCAGCAATTGGAGGGTTGCTGGTTACTGGGGTTCAATCCCCACCTTCTACCATCCTAGTCACGTCCGTTGTGTCCTTGGGCAAGACACTTCACCCTTGCTCCTGATGGCTGTTGGTTAGCGCCTTGCATGGCAGCTCCCGCCATCAGTGTGTGAATGTGTGTGTGAATGGATGAATGTGGAAATACTGTCAAAGCGCTTTGAGTACCTTGAAGGTAGAAAAGCGCTATACAAGTATAACCCATTTATCATTTATTATATGTACAGTATATAATGTATACTGATATATTATATTATTATATCATATTATATTTTTATATAATATATACAATATATAACAAATCACAATTACTATGTTCAATATTACAGTATATGTAACAGCTGCAGCAAAAAAAGGGCAGCATAAAATAGAGAGTAGATCCTGCAGAAAATATACATTATAAACAAAGAGGTAGCTCTTTGTGGCCTATGGTTAGAGTGTCCGCCCTGAGATCGGTAGGTTGTGAGTTCAAACCCCGGCTGAGTCATACCAAAGACTATAAAAATGGGAGCCATTACCTCCCTGCTTGGCACTCAGCATCAAGGGTTGGAATTGGGGGTTAAATCACCAAAAATGATTCCCGGGCGCGGCCACCGCTGCTGCTCACTGCTCCCCTCACATCCCAGGGGGTGATCAAGGGTGATGGGTCAAATTCAGAGAATAATTTCGCCACACCTAGTGTGTGTGACAATCATTGGTACTTTAACTTTAATCGTTGTTAGAGTCTGTCTTAGCGGTAGCCTCAAACTCCCCCGGTAGTGTCCACTCTTGAAGGGAATTTTTATAGAAGTGGTGCATGAATATAAATACCTTGGTGTTTTAATTGATTACCCTCTCACTTTTAAACCTTTTATTGATCAACTGGTGAAGAAGCTAAAGCTTAAACTGGGGTTTTTCTTCCGTAATAAGAGATGTTTTTCTTTTGGTGTAAAAAAGCGCCTCGTCTCTGCCACATTTTTCATCCGTGCTAGATTATGGTGATCTTTTTTTATATAAATGCTACTCATTCCTGTCTTCAGATGGTGGACTGTGTTTACCATGCTGCTTTGAGGTTCATCACAAACTGTGGAGCCATGACACACCACTGTGACTTGTACTCTCGGGTGGGATGGCCTTCTCTGTCTACTTGGAGACAGTGTCAATGGTACATTTTTATTTACAAGGCTCTTCTGGGACTATTGCCCGATTACATTTGTGCATTGATTTCACAGCGAAGTACAAACTCTTATGCATTGAGATCCAACAATCAGCTGTTGCTCTCTGTCCCTTTTGCTCGCACTGAGCTGGGGAAAAAAGCTTTTGTATATGCAGCTCCTTGTGCTTGGAACTTGTTACAAAGAGACTGGAAGCTGACTGAATTTTTATCCTTAAATGGTTTTAAATCTAAACAGAGCATTTGAAGGAGCCTCAGTTAACTGTTTTACTGGATGTCCATCCTGTCATTTTAATGTGTAATGTGAATGCCATTGTATGTGTAACTTTGCTGCCTCTTGGCCAGGACTCCCTTGAAAAAGAGGTTTTTAATCTCAATGGTGTTTTTTCCTTGTTAAATAAAGTTTAAATAAAAAAAATATTCAACTGATGGCCCGAAATGTGTAATCGGCAGAAGAAATAGACCAAAAACCAATGTCTGCTCAAAATAAGTGTGAAGTAGTGAAGAGAGAAGTCCGGCCATGTGGTCCTTGGCTTTCTGGAAATGTAGCTCCTAGAACAATTTAATTGAATAGCCCCATCTTACAATCATAGGACAATAACAGTTGTTCGTTAGATGTTAGTGTCTCTGTAGTGTATGCTTTCAAATTCAGACAGAATTTATTAAAACTGGACTTAAATAATTAGGGGAGCTGACTTGACAAGTTCAGATTGGAAGAATGCCCTTTAGGAATAGGGGTATGACAGTTTAGACTCACCAAAATATGAGTAATGCCCAAAGTTAGTGGGTACCGTATTTTCCGGACCATAGGAAAATAGAAAACACTTCCTTGTGGTCTACATAACATGTAATAGTGGTGCTTTGGTCAAAATGTTGCATAGATGATGTTTTACAGATCATCTTCAAGCCGCTTTCTGACAGTCACTTCCGGATGCGCCGTTTTGTGGGCGGTCTTATTTACGTGGCTCACCTTCGACAGCGTCTTCTCTCCGTCATCTTTGTTGTAGCGGTGTAGCGTGCAAGGAGTGTCAAAAGATGGAGCTAACTGTTTTAATGACATTCAGACTTTACTTCAATCAATAACGGAGCAGCGTCTCCTCACCGGAAATGTGTCGCGTGAAAAAAACGTCCGACCGGAACTCTAATAACTAAAGTTCCTTGGGTGAAGATGTGTAATATCACTACACCGGTATGTTTTAGCGCTTTCATGGCGAGTTTACTGACAGATATAAGTAAGAACTTTACAGTACTTTATATTAGAAATGGCAACAGCGGAGGATGAATGTCACATAAGAAGAAGAGAGAAAAAAATAAGCTTATTGACTATGGCGTCGGCACGGACGCGCAAAATTTCTCACCACTTATACAGATCCCAAATACAGATCAGCAGGTACCAGAAGGTAAGAAAATTAGTTTTTCCAAATTTTGCGAAAGAAAATGCCAGATAATGTCTTACCTTATACACACACCATAATAATACTCGTATGTTTAATGCGCCAACACTCCTTCAAGCGGTGCGGCTTCATTTCTTACCAAAGTTGTACTAAAACATTTTGATGTGTAATGATCTATATTTTCAATGGAATATTTAAAATGTTGGTGTTTATTTGAGACATATTGCCATCATAGCGCAGCCTACACTTATCTCCCATGTTTGACTGCCATCTACTGGTCACACGTATCATTACACCACGTACCAAATAAAATAGCTTTGAGGTGGGTAAGCTCAACCAAACTTGTTCCTTACATTAGGCGCACCGAGTTATTAGGCGCACTGTCGAGTTTTGAGGGGAAAAAATGATTTTAAGTGCGCCTTATAGTCTGGAAAATACAGTCGTTTAGATTTTGAAATGCCGGAGGAGTTACGAAATCTAAATTTTCTACAGGTCACCAGCCATGAATTCTCTTGGTCAGAACTATATTCCATTGAAGCATTTAACCCTCCTTAGCTGCAACAGGGAATAATCTACAGTATGTACTTTAGACTTGACAACTATAGCCAGCAAAGGGAAGTTAGTTAAAAGAACTAGAGCAGTATTTGGACTGTTAGGTACGCAAGAACTGACAAGCCTGTGACGGTTTTCTCATTACAATAAAGTTGTCTCCACTTCAATATTATTCTAACGCCAATCAAGGCCTTCTTCAGAAACAACTCCCCATCCATCCTACCAGAGGGGGTGAAAACCAGTAATGATTGACGGCTATCGTTGGCCGAACAGAAAGGAGGAGATGAACGCTTTAATGCTACAAATAAATTTGGTTATCAAACAGCCGTTCCGTCCGAGCTCATAACTCCAGATGTCAGTAGCCTTCGTAGCACATGCTAATTGCTTCCATGCGAGACTTTGAAAGCAGTCGAAACGTCCTTGAATATAATGACAGAACAAGCGTGGCAAACCTGATAACATCCCCGCAGAGGATCTGAGCTGGCTGAGCAGACAGCGGCGACGTTGACACTGGCGCTGCGATTAAGCCAACCGTTTTGTGGCTGATTATTCACGGCGGTACTGTACTGTAATGCTCCACGACACTGGTTTGTCTCATTAGGCCAAAAACCGACTCAAAAGGCCATTAAATTTTCACTCGGCATAAATAAGTCAGAGAGTTCTGCCTGCGATCGTGCAGTGCAAAGAGTCTCCAAACTCATCTGGGGAGCCTCTTTTTAGCGCTCAATAATATACGTGCAAGAGGCAGCGGGTTTGGCAAAGCCGGTTTTAGATTTAAAGCCTATAGCCTGTGGTGCCAGGCAACATTTCCAGGAGTATCGATTGGAATTTTGCTGCGGGTAAACGACTCCTGATGGGATCTTTGCTGTTGAGGGATCAGCGCCGTGCAGCTGAATGTCTTCCTGACTTAATGCACACCCCAATCAAAGCTGCTTTATTTTGGGACAAGAGTGAGGCGATGCGTCACTCACGGATGTTAGTGGTGAATAAAAGCCCGTCAGATCTGGGGGAAGCAGGAAGCCGCTGATGACTTCTGTGTTTTCGATCGCCAAACAGGAAAACAATCTGGACTTTTAGTCTTTAGTCCTGTTACTGTCAACTGTGTTTGTTCTCATTTGCCTCTGAGGGTTCGAATGTTTTGAGTTGTGCAATAGCGTATAATCAGATGAGGCATGAGCAAAAAGAATCAACTGAGAAAAAGAACACATTTTAAAGTCCTACTGAAATGAATTTTTGTTATTTAAACGGGGATAGCAGATCTATTCTATGTTTCATACTTGATCATTTCGCGATATTGCCATATTTTTGCTGAAAGGATTTAGTATAGAACAACGACGATAAAGATCGCAACTTTTGGTATCTGATAAAAAAAAGGCTTGCCCCTACCGGAAGTAGCGTGACGTAGTCAATTGAACATATACGCAAAGTTCCCTATTGTTTACAATGATGGCCGCATGAAGTGAGAGAGATTCGGACCGAGAAAGCGACAATTTCCCCATTAATTTGAGCGAGGATGAAAGATTTGTGGATGAGTAAAGTGCAAGTGAAGGACTAGTGGGGAGTTGAAGCTATTCAGATAGGGAAGATGCTGTGAGAGCCGGGGGTGACCTGATATTCAGCTGCGAAT
>NC_084754.1:37470412-37525412 GCF_033978785.1 Entelurus aequoreus | reverse complement strand
ATCTAAACAAACGCCATTGGTGGATCTACGCCTAACATCCACTGTAATGATATCAAGTACATGAGTGTATCAAGTCGATACTACTAAGATTACATCGATATTTTTTAGCATCACAAAATCTTTTTTCGTTTAAAAACATTTTATATTATGTTTATAAACTCAGGAAATACATCCCTGGACACATGAGGACTGAATATGACCAATGTATGATCCTGTAACTACTTGGTATCGGATCGATACCTACATTTGTGGTATCATCCAAAACTAATGTAAAGTATCAAAAAGTATTAAACAGAAGTGTAGATAGAACATGTTAAAACAGAAAGTAAGCAGATATTAACAGTAAATGAACTAGTAGATTAATAATACATTTTGTAACGCTTGTCCTTAATAATTTTGACGAAATAATAGAATGGAAAATGACACAATATGTTACTGCATATGTCAGCAGACTAATTAGGAGCCTTTGTTTGTTTACTTACAAGTTGTCTTGTATGTTCACTATTTCTGTGTTTTTCAACCTTTTTTGAGCCAAGGCACATTTTTTGCGTCGAATAAATTCGGAGGCACACCACCAGCAGAAATCATTAAAAAAACGAAACTCAGTTGACAGTAAAAAGTCGTTGTCGCAATTGTTGGGTATGACTTTAAACCATAACCAACTATGCATCACTATAGCTTTTGTCTCAAAGTAGGTGTACTGTCACGACCTGTCACATCACGCCGTGACTTATTTTAAGTTTTTTGCTGTTTTCCTGTGTGTTTTAGTTCTTGTTACGCGCTCCTATTTTGGTGTCTTTTCTCTTTTTTGGCAGTTTCATGTCTTCCTTTGAGCGATATTTCCCACATCTACTTTGTTTTAGCAATCAAGAATATTTCAGTTGTTTTTCTCCTTCTTTGTGGGGACATTGTTGATTGTTATGTCATGTTCGGATGTACATTGTGGGCGCCGTCCTTGCTCCACAGTAAGTCTTTGCCGTCGTCCATCATTCTGATTTTGTTTACTTTGTAGTCAGTTCAGTTTTAGTTTTGTTCTGCATAGCCTTCCCTAAGTTTCAAGGCCTTTTCTTAGGGGCACTCACCTTTTGTTTATTTTTGGTTGAAGCATAAGACACCTCTTTACCTGCACACTGCCTCCCGCTGTTTCTGACATCTACAAAGCAATTAGCTACCGGCTGCCACCTACTGATATGGAAGAGTATTACACGGTTGCTCTGCAGTGCTCTAGACAGCACCGACACTCAACAACAACACATCATTTGCAGACTGTAACTACTGGTTTGCAAAAAATATTTTAACCCAAATAGATGAAATTAGATAATCTCCCACGGCACACCAGACTGTATCTGCACTATTTTATTTAAAGACAAACTTGCAATAAGAAACATATGTTTAATGTACCCTAAGATTTTTTGTTAAAATAAAGGCAATAATGCAATTTTTTGTGGTCCCCTTTATTTAGAAAAGTATCGAAAAGTACCGAAATACATTTTGGTACCGGTACCGGTAACAAAATATTGGTATAGGGACAACACTACTCCAGACAGTTAATAATAAATAGGTTAATGTTTTTTATACCTACCATTGTTGTCTGTTTGGTTGATTTGACTTAATCAAGCCTTTTTGAAATTCCACACTACAAAATAAAAGTATGCATGATTCGGGCTGATTTCATATCAAATCAATATCAGTATCGGCCAATACTCAAGGCTTCAATATCGGTATCGAAAGTGAAAATGGCTTATTGACATTAGCCTTATTAAAACCTTCATATTTTGCAATTTGTCACTTCAGCCCAGCAGAACTGTTATAAAGGCAATGTTTTCATCGTGGATCTTGTGCAAGTGTACCTAATGTTCTGTACGTAGCAAATGAACCGTGACGTAGAAAACATCGTTATCGGCATTTGTTGGGGGCAAACAAAGACGAATGGAGCCATTGACTTCAAATACGGCCCCTTAAAGGCCTACTGAAACCCACTACTACCGACCACGCAGTCTGATAGTTTATATATCAATGATGAAATCTTAACATTATAACACATGCCAATACGGCCGGGTTAACTTATAAAGTGACATTTTAAATTTGCCGCTAAACTTCCGGTTCGAAACGCCTCTGAGGATGACGTATGCGCGTGACGTAGCCCGGGGAACACGGGTATGCCTTCCACATTGAAGCCAATATGAAAAAGCTCTGTTTTCATTTCATAATTCCACAGTATTCTGGACATCTGTGTTCGTGAATCTGTTGCAATTATGTTCATTGCATTATGGAGAAAGAAGCTGAGCAAGCAAAGAAGAAAGTTGTCGGTGCGAAACGGACGTATTTTTCGAACGAAGTCAGCAACAACAGTACACAGCCGGCGCGTCTTTGTTTACATTCCCGAAAGATGCAGTCAAGATGGAAGAACTCGGATAACAGAGACTCTAACCAGGAGGACTTTTGACTTCGATACACAGACACCTGTAGAGAACTGGGACAACACAGACTCTTACCAGGATTACTTTGATTTGGATGACAAAGACGCAGACGTGCTACCGTGAGTATGCAGCTTTGGCTTCTAAACATTTGATCGCTTGACCGTATGTGCGCAACTTTTTTTTTGCGTATGTACGTAACTTTTTTAAAATATATAAGCTTTATGAACCTTGGGTTAGGTGAACGGTCTTTTGGGCTGAGTGATTGTGTGTGTTGATCAGGTGTTTGAATTGTATTGGCGTGTTCTATGGAGCTAGGAGCTAGCATAGGAGCTAGGAGTTAGCATAACAAAGACGTAGGTGTTTTTATGCAGGATTAATTTGTGTCATAATAAATATAAGCCTGGTTGTGTTGTGGCTAATAGAGTAAATATATGTCTTGTGTTTATTTACTGTTTTAGTCATTCCCAGCTGAATACCAGGTACCGTGAGTATGCAGCCTTGGCTGCTAAACTTTTGATAGCTTGACCGTATGTGCGCGTCACGTACGTAACTTTTTAAAAATATATAAGCTTTATGAACATTGGGTTAGGTGAACTGTCTTTTGGGCTGAGTGATTGTGTGTGTTGATCAGGTGTTTGAATTGTATTGGCGTGTTCTATGGAGCTAGGAGCTAGCAGAGGAGCTAGGAGCTAGCATAACAAACACGTAGGTGTTTTTATGCAGGATTAATTTGTGGCATATTAAATATAAGCCTGGTTGTGTTGTGGCTAATAGAGTATATATATGTCTTGTGTTTATTTACTGTTGTAGTCATTCCCAGCTGAATATCAGGTACCGTGAGTATGCAGCCTTGGCTGCTAAACATTTGATAGCTTGACCGTATGTGCGCGTCACGTACGTAACTTTTTAAAAATATATAAGCTTTATGAACCTCGGGTTAGGTGAACGGTCTTTTGGGCTGAGTGATTGTGTGTGTTGATCAGGTGTTTGAATTGTATTGGCGCGGTCTATGGAGCTAGGGGCTAGCAGAGGAGCTAGGAGCTAGCATAACAAACACGTAGGTGTTTTTATGCAGGATTAATTTGTGGCATATTAAATATAAGCCTGGTTGTGTTGTGGCTAATAGAGTATATATATGTCTTGTGTTTATTTACTGTTGTAGTCATTCCCAGCTGAATATCAGGTCACCCCCGGCTCTCACAGCATCTTCCCTATCTGAATAGCTTCAACTCCCCACTAGTCCTTCACTTGCACTTTACTCATCCACAAATCTTTCATCCTCGCTCAAATTAATGGGGAAATTGTCGCTTTCTCGGTCCGAATCTCTCTCACTTCATGCGGCCATCATTGTAAACAATAGGGAACTTTGCGTATATGTTCAACTGACTACGTCACGCTACTTCCGGTAGGGGCAAGCCTTTTTTTATCAGATACCAAAAGTTGCGATCTTTATCGTCGTTGTTCTATACTAAATCCTTTCAGCAAAAATATGGCAATATCGCGAAATGATCAAGTATGACACATAGAATAGATCTGCTATCCCCGTTTAAATAAAAAAAATTCATTTCAGTAGGCCTTTAAAAAGCCTTGCAGGCGCCTCATCCATTATGTCCAGGACCTGCGGGGGGGGTGAGGGGAGAGGCTGGCCCACCTGCTCCACTCCAGTCTGGAGATGGCCACGGAGATCAAGCAGCCCGCCTCCCCGCCTTCCTACTCGTCGGCGTCACACTGACCCACTTCCCCTCCTGCTGCCGTCCCCTCGCTGTGCTACTACCTGCAGAAATTGGAGCCCTACTGTTCAGTCTGCGTGGCCTCGTGTTATTGTGACGCAACATTGTCTTTGTAAACGGGCTGCAGTGTTGGTTTAAAACCATTTAGACACGAGGCCGATGGATCATTTGCCAAACGAACGCTGCAATGGAGCATCAATGACATCGTTTAATGTCCAGACGTGACTGATTGTTTTCACAGGTTGAGATTAATGAGCTCTGACAGTTTTTGCCGTGCCTTCAAATGACTATTATTGTCTCGTAGGTCTCACATGATTACCGACCAGATGGGCATCAAGAACGAGGTCTTCATGAAGTTAGCTGCAATGGGCACCTGGATGGGGGACTTTGTCACTGCATGGATGGTAAGGCTCAGTTTTGCTTTGCATTTCTTTGTTTGAGAGCAGGGGTGCCCATTTGGTCGATGGCGAGGGTGTGTCAGTCGATCGCCTGGGCGGAGTTTCTTAAATGCCTCAAATGTCCGGCATTTTGAGTTAGGGTTGCGTGTATTTTCAATGTACGTTCAGGGTTAAGAAGGGGTTAAAAACAAAACTAATTGTGCGCACAGCAGCATTGGTGAGGGAGGGGCAGAGACAGAGAGAGAGTTATGATAAACGCGCATTCGTCGCCAGGCTCTGCTTTTTATCCATAGATTTATCAGATTTAATTTTTTATTATCTATAGCAGGGGTGTCAAAAGTGTGCCCCGGAGGCCATTTGCGGCCCACAGCTAATGTTTTTAAAGGCCCACGGCACTATTAAAATAAACAAAAACATAACAAAAGTGAAATAAAAAAGCTTAAAGGTTAAATGTAATTTAGAAAAAGTTGCAATGTTGACTAATAAAACAAAGCAGATTTTTTTTCTTTCAAACTGTCATTGCTCAAAACATAATATTGAATCAAAATCAATGTTATTATGAATTATTGGCCTATCCAAGGTTCCGATTACTTCACATCAAATATTCCACTAAGAAAAATATTTTTGGTGGAAGATTTTGCAAATTTGGTAAATAAATAACCAAAAAATTTATATTTTGTTGTTTTCTTACTGTACCGAAAATGAACCGAACCGTGACCTTTAAACCGAGGTACTTACCGAACCAAAATTTGTGTGTACCGTTACACCCCTAATATTTATAAGTTAAGTTAAAGTACCAATGATTGTCACACACACTAGGTGTGGTGAAATTTGTCCTCTGCATTTGACCCATCCCCTTGTTCACCCCCTGGGAGGTGAGGGGAGCAGTGGGCAGCAGCGGTGCCGTGCCCGGGAATCATTTTTGGTGATTTAACCCCCAATTCCAACCCTTGATGCTGAGTGCCAAGCAGGGAGGTAATGGGTCCCATTTTTATGGTCTTTGGTATGACTCGGCCGGGGTTTGAACTCACAACCTACCGATCTCAGGGCGGACACTCTAACTACTAGGCCACTGAGTATGCACAACTGATATGATGGAAGATTTTGCAAATTTGGTAAATAAATAACCAAAACATTTATATTTTGTTGTTTTCTTACTGTACCGAAAATGAACCGAACCGTGACCTCTAAACCGAGGTACGCACCGAACCGAAATGTTTGTGTACCGTTACACCCCTACATTATTAAGAAAAAATGACCGACAGGAAGGCGAGAAAAACGTTTTATTTCAACAGACTTTTGCACCGAACCGGCTGTCAAAACTCTAAAGACCGATTGCACAGTTTCTGTCGTCACAATAAAAGCGCCGCTCCATCCTGCCTGCCCTAACAAAATAGGAGTCAGAAAGCTAGCGCACACAAGCTAGCACGCTACGGAGTTTGCTGTCAATGTATTTCTTGTAAAGTGTATAAAAAGGAGTATGGAAGCTGGACAAATACAATGCCAAAAACCAACCACTTTCATGTGGTATTGGACAGAAAGGAGATTTTTTTGTCCTCCATTCGAAAATGTGGACGTTATAAAGTTAAAGTTAAAGTACTCATGATTGTCACACACACACAAAGAGTGGCAAAATGTTTCTCTGCATTTGACCCATTCCAATCAATGCAAGTCATTAGAATCAGGTAATACACCAACTTATATTCTTGTCTTCATGAAAGAAAGGAATCTATATGTTAAAGGCGTACTGAAATTAATTTTTTTTTACTTAAACGGGGATAGCAGATCCATTCTATGTGTCATACTTGATCATTTTGCGATATTGCCATATTTTTGCTGAAAGGATTTAGTATAGAACAACGACGATAAAGTTTGCAACTTTTGGTCTCTGATAAAAAAAAAGCCTTGCCCCTACCGGAAGTAGCGTGACGTTGTCAGTTGTTCACTTCCTCATATTTTCCTATTGTTTTTAACGCAGCTAGAGCTATTCGGACCGAGAAAGCGACGATTACCCCATTAATTTGAGCGAGGATGAAAGATTCATGGATGAGGAACGTTAGAGTGACGGACTAGAATGCAGTGAAATACATATCTTTTTTCGCTCTGACCGTAACTTAGGTACAAGCTGGCTCATTGGATTCCACACTCTCTCCTTTTTCTATTGTGGATCACAGATTTGTATTTTAAACCACCTCGGATACTATATCCTCTTGAAAATGAGAGTCGAGAACGCGAAATGGACATTCACAGTGACTTTTATCTCCACGACAATACATCGACGAAGCTCTTTAGCTACTGAGCTAACGTGATAGCATCTGTCTCAAATGCAGATAGAAACAAAATAAATAAATCCCTGACTGGAAGGATAGACAGAAGATCAACAATACTATTAAACCATGTACATGTAACTACACAGTTAATAATTCTCAGCCTGGCAAAGCTTAACAATGCTGTTGCTAACGACGCTAAGGCTAACTTAGCAACTTAGCAACCGGACCTCACAGAGCTATGATAAAAACATTAGCGCTCCACCTACGCCAGCCAGCCCTCATCTGCTCATCAACACCCGTGCTCACCTGCGTTCCAGCGATCGACGGCGCGACGAAGGACTTCACCCCAACACAGATGCGGTTGGCGGCTAGCATCGGCTGGCGCGTCTGCTATCCAAGTATGTCCTTCTTGTTGTGTTGCTACAGCCAGCCGCTAATACACCGATCCCACCTACAACTTTCTTCTTTGCAATCTCCATTGTTAATTAAACAAATTGCAAAAGATTCACCAACACAGATGTCCAGAATACTGTGGAATTATGAAATGAAAACAGAGCTTTTTGTATTGGCTTCAATGGGGAAGCCATACCTCTGTTCTGGCTACGTCACGCGCATACGTCATCCTCCAAAGGCGTTTCCAACCGGAAGTTTAGCGGGAAATTTAAAATTGCACTTTATAAGTTAACCCGGCCGTATTGGCATGTGTTGCAATGTTAAGATTTCATCATTGATATATAAACTATCAGACTGCGTGGTCGGTAGTAGTGGGTTTCAGTAGGCCTTTAAACATGCTTGTATTATCATTAAACACTTTTAACTTGTTAACCAAAAAACGTCTGTTTCAGAAAATAAATACATACAGTATATAATACATATTGTTACTCCCTCCGAGGTCTTAATCAAGGCTCAAGTTGTTTGTTTTTCTCACACAGACATATATTTCAGCCACACCTTCTTCTCGTTAACAACGATGCAAAAACAATGCCAAAATAATGCCGTCAGAACTAATAAATAAGAAAAACAGAACTTACAATTACAAACCCCGTTTCCATATGAGTTGGGAAATTGTGTTTTCGATGTAAATGTAAATACAAATATTCCCATATTCAGTTGAATATGCTACAAAGACAACATATTTGATGTTCAATCTTATAAACATTTAGTTTTTTGCAAATAATCATTAACTTTAGAATTTCATGCCAGCAACACGTGACAAAGAAGTTGGGAAAGGTGGCAATAAATACTGATAAAGTTGAGGAATGCTCATCAAACACTTCTTTGGAACATCCCACAGGTGAACAGGCAAATTGGGAACAGTTGGGTGCCATGATTGGGTATACAAGTAGATTACATGAAATGCTCAGTCAGTCACAAACAAGGATGGGGCGAGGGTCACCACTTTGTCAACAAATGCGTGAGCAAATTGTTGAACAGTTTAAGAAAAACCTTTCTCAACCAGCTATTGCCAGGAATTTAGGGATTTCACCATCTACGGTCCGTAATACCATCAAAGGGTTCAGAGAATCTGGAGAAATCACTGTACGTAAGCAGCTAACCCCGTGACCTCCGATCCCTCAGGCTGTACTGCATCAACAAGCGACATTAGTGTGTAAAGGATATCACCACATGGGCTCAGGAACACTTCAGAAACCCACTGTCAGTAACTACAGTTGGTTGCTACATCTGTAAGTGCAAGTTAAAACTTTCCTATGCAAGGCGAAAACCGTTTATCAACAACACCCAGAAACGCCGTCGGCTTCGCTGGGCCTGAGCTCATCTAAGATGGACTGATACAAAGTGGAAAAGTGTTCTGAGGTCTGACGAGTCCACATTTCAATTTTTTTTTTAAACTGTGGACATTGTGTCTTCCGGACCAAAGAGGAAAAGAACCATCCGGATTGTTATAGGCGCAAAGTTGAAAAGCCAGCATCTGTGATGGTATGGGGGTGTATTAGTGCCCAAGACATGGGTAACTTACACATCTGTGAAGGCGCCATTAATGGTGAAAGGTACATACAGGTTTTGGAGCAACATATGTTGCCATCCAAGCAACGTTACCATGGACGCACGCCCCTGCTTATTTCAGCAAGACAATGCCAAGCCACGTGTTACATCAACGTGGCTTCATAGTAAAAGAGTGCGGGTACTAGACTGGCCTGCCTGTAGTCCAGACCTGTCTCCCATTGAAAATGTGTGGCGCATTATGAAGCCTAAAATACCACAACGGAGACCCCGGACTGTTGAACAACTTAAGCTGTACATCAAGCAAGAATGGGAAAGAATTCCACCTGAGAAGCTTAAAAAATGTGTCTTCTCAGTTCCCAAACGTTTAATGAGTGTTGTTAAAAGGAAAGGCCATGTAACACAGTGGTGAACATGCCCTTTCCCAACTACTTTGGCACGTGTTGCAGCCATGAAATTCTAAGTTAATTATTATTTGCAAAAAAAAAACAAAGTTTATGAGTTTGAACATCAAATATCTTGTCTTTGTAGTGCATTCAACTGAATATGGGTTGAAAAGGATTTGCAAATCATTGTATTCCGTTTATATTTACATCTAACACAATTTCCCAACTCATATGGAAACGGGGTTTGAAGTCTGACATGAAACAAAAGAAAACACAATGATTTCACATACATTATCAGAAAGAATCATACCTCATTGGCCTCACAAACTCCGAGGGAATAAAGTTTATTTTCAAGCCGAGACTCCATTAACGTCTTCCATCAAATGCTTGCTGTATCATGCTGCTTCCCTTATTCCGTCACCTATTACTTGTCCCCCCAACAATGTGACCAAACGGGAAAAAAAAAATATGTTCCCCTCCAATTTACATGGGTTTTGTAACAAAAATAAAGTTAACATATATACTTGCATGAATTAACCAAATGAAATACATTTTTAATCACATTTTATTTAAATATGAACTTATATTTATACATTGTATTTATTTATTCTAACCAACCATGAAATTATATAACATATATACAATGTGCTTCTGTCAGCAGCTACACATATGTATTATATTTATACAAATGTATACATCTAATTGTATATATACATATATTTATTTATTTACATATAATATCAATATAAGGGACAAGCGGTAGAAAATGGATGGATGGATGTATATAAAGTACAGGCCAAAAGTTTAGACACACCTTCTCATTCAATGCGTTTTCTTTATTTTCATGACTATTTATATTGTAGATTCAATCAATCAATCAATGTTTATTTATATAACCCTAAATCACAAGTGTCTCAAAGGGCTGCACAATCCACAACGACATTCGCGGTTCAGCGCCCACATAAGGGCATAGAAAAACTCACAACCCAGTGGGACGTCGATGAGAATGACTGAGAAACCTTGGAGAGGACCGCAGATGTGTGGGGGTTTACCCACTGATACCCACTGATACCCACTACCTCACTGAAGGCATCAAAACTATGAATGAACACATGTGAAAAAGAGGTGAAATAACTGAAAACATGTTTTATATCCTAGTTTCTTCAAAATAGCCACACTTTGCTCTGATTACTGCTTTGCACACTCTTGGCATTCTCTCGATGAGCTTCATGCCAAGAGTGAATGAGTGAAGATGAGGTAGATCCCCTCGACTTGGTCATTTGAAAAGTAGCTGGCCTGCTGAAAAGGTGTGGGCACCTGTGTTTTAGATGCATTTGGTAGGCATGTCTAAATGTCTTCATGTTTAAAAAGTTACTGTTGTAATACTTTTCTGGGGTGAGAATGCCCACCCGGCTCGTTTGATTGAGAAAAAAATTAGGGTTAATTTATGTGATTAATCACAGGGGAAAAAAATCCTATTGACAGCACAACACAGCCTTGAGATTTCGAGATTAATAGAGGATTTTATTAAAAGAAACATATCTTAAAATCCCCTGAAAAGAGCATGATAGGGCCCCTTTACCCATTTGTTTATTATGGCGGTGGTCCTGCACTGTCTCATATAGAGCACCTTGTTATTGGATCTCACTACACATTGGTCATAATCAGCTTTTAACCGTGATGAAACTTTTGCTTTGTCACATACTGTAATCATCATCCTATTGTCCCTTGAGACGACGTGAACGCAACATTAGCTTGATTGAAGTTAAGCCGAGTCTGACCGCGGCAAGGCTAATTGGGAAGATGAATTGGACGCCTTGCGTTAGGCTGGTTGAATCCCTCGCTTTGAATTAACCGCTTATCACAAATGGCATTATCCCGCTGGTGGCCCAACCTCCCATTTTTTGCCTGACTGGGTTTAAAACTGTTTAAAACAATTGTCTGTCCTATATTAGAGGGTTTGAGGAGGCGGTGTACTCCAAGGCTGCGTTCAAACTTGTGGTTCGGTACACAAAAAAAAGAGAGACTGATAGTGAGTTGATGCTGGTATTTTTGTAATGGCAACAATGGCTGTGCAGTAAAGAACACATGCAAAAAAAGTGAGGTCTTTATTAGGTAGTTTTGTTTGCTTTTGTTCTGGTTGTTCTGGTTCCAACTAACACGGTAATAACCATACCAAAAAAAGAAGTAGCTATCTGTGCTAAGTGAATGCAGACTCAGCAATTTACAACAAGTCGGTGGCAATATTGTACAAGTAACTTCTTGTAAGTAATGTAGCGTCCCTATAGAAGTAAAAAGTCAATCTTTTTTGTCGTAACAGCAGCCCTCATAACACCGTTAGCGCCGCAGCGCTCGCCAAAAACCAATCATTATGCACCAATGAGCGAGGTTGCGATCAGGAATTCCTGAAATTTTTGGCATCAAACATTTAAACGTTTTTTTTTTCTTTGCACATTCTCTATGTTCTGTATTGCTGCAATAATTATGACAATCTGTTGTAGATTTTATTTAGAATTTTTTCAATGTATTATAACCAGTGTTGGGACTGGCGCGTTACTAAGTAAGGGGTTGTACGGCAGGGCTATTTAACTAAATCATGAAGATGGCCGCAGTTTCAAGAGCCCAATGTCTCAGGGGCCGGACATCGAAATGTGGATGTTACGTCAGAAAGTGCCGCTGCAGGTTATATTTCTTTGAGACTGCGTTTACTTAATTGCAAAGTAAACACAGCAGCTTTCACACGGCACTGTCCATAAATTCATTATTCTGCCCTCACCACTCGTTTCAAGCGCGTGCAGCTAGTTAAGAAAAAGAAGCTCCAGTTTTTGTTGGACCTTCTTTTCAATTATTTTCCATCCTTAGTTTTATTTCTTCACACTTCTTCCTTCATTTAGGTTTGTAAGACTGAAAATATAAACATCAAATTAAAATGTAGTATGCCGTCCATTGTATATTTTACATTGAGAAAATCGAAGGTTTAGTGGTACAATGAATGTTGTCTGTGTTGGCCCTGCAGCAAGGTGGCGACTTGTCTAGGGTGTACCCCGCCTTCCGCCCGAGTGCAGCTGGGATAGGCTCCAGCACCACGCGGTAGAAAATGGATGGATGGATATTCACACAATAAACTACAAATGTTGACACATATATAAATTACACAACATTCACGCACTAAACATTGTATGTGACTTGTCACTATAAGCGTCAAATTTAGCACTGAATGTACTAAAAGAAGTACCGTTACTCTAAGACAAAAAACAACACGACCACGAATACAAAAAACATCACTATGTCAGCAATTTCAAAATAAACTAAATATATTTACTAGGGGTGTAACGGTATGTGTATTTGTATTGAACCGTTTCGGTACGGGGGTTGCGGTTCGGTTCGGAGGTGTACCGAACGAGTTTCCACAAGGACATATTAAGTAGCGTGCCGCACGTTGTGTAAACAATGCACACCGAGGCACAACACACGCATGCGAGCAGCGACCAGGCTACGATAGACTCTTTTCACCGGACATGTCCTCTTTTGCGGGGCTGTCCTGGTTTCTTAAATGCCTCAAATGTCCGGCATTTTGAGATAGGGTTGCATGTATTTTCTATGTACGTTCAGGGTTGAGAAGGGGTTAAAAACAAAACAAATTGTGCACGCAACAGCATTGGTGAGGGAGGGGCAGAGACAGAGAGAGCGAGAGAGTTATGATAAACGCGCATGCGTCGCCAGGCTCTGCTTTTTATCCATAGATTTATCAGATTTTATTTTTTATTATCTCTAGCAAGGGTGTCAAAAGTGTGCTCCGGAGGCCATTTGCGGCCCACAGCTAATGTTTTAAAGGCCCACGGCACATTCTAAAAATACTATTAAAATAAACAAAAACATAACAAAAGTGAAATATAAAAGCTTAAAGGTTAAATGTAATTTAGAAAAAGTTGCAATGTTGACTAATAAAACAAAGCTGTTTTTTTTCTTTCAAACGGTCATTGTTCAAAACATAATATTGAATCAAAATCAATGTTATTATGAATTATTGACCTATCCAAGGTTACGATTACTTCACATCAAATATTCCACTAAGAAAAATATTTTTGGTGGAAGATTTTGCAAATTTGGTAAATAAATAACCAAAAAATGTATATTTTGTTGTTTTCTTACTGTACCGAAAATGAACCGAACCGTGACCTCTAAACCGAGGTACGTACTGAACCAAAATTTTTGTGTACCGTTACACCCTTAATATTTATGCACAAATTATATCTACTTAGAAATGTTTGACCAAGGTTCGTGATGAAGTTTACATTCTGGGATTTCTACCTTTGTTGCTGCTGGTCTGGATCAATGTGTCCGTCGCTTGAAAAGTCCACCAGAAAACAATGACTCGAGCACTTGCTCGGGGTAGGACATTCATATTTTGTTGTCAGGTCAGATTTTTGCCATTTATTTAGATTTTTTTTCCAGGGTTGAATGTGTAGTCTTCTTCTACTCACCCCTCTGGTGCTTCACTGACACATACGCTGTTGCCCCCTGTGGGGTGGCGGGAGTACTGCATGCATGATCAACCCTCGTTTGAATGGTTTCATCAAGCCTATTTGGATGATGTTTGGCTGGCCAAATGAAAAGCTTTGGCCCGTGAGTTGAATAGACCTTTTGTACGGTATACCGGTACTAATAAAATACAGCGGTACTAATGAATTCAAAACGGTACTATACTGCAGAGCAAACAAGAAGAAACAGCGAGTAGAGGAAAAATGGCAAATAAAGACAATTCTACTGGTTAATAAAGAGGGTGCG
The DNA here is from genome assembly GCF_033978785.1 of Entelurus aequoreus. NCBI lineage: Eukaryota > Metazoa > Chordata > Actinopteri > Syngnathiformes > Syngnathidae > Entelurus > Entelurus aequoreus. Next base: position 37,511,458 of record NC_084754.1, on the reverse strand, counting down.
TGAAGCAAAATGAAAGTATTCAGGCTTCAAAACTATTGATAAAGATGACGCTTTAAACTGCTTTAAAACATGCTTCGTCAAAGATGGCATGATTAAATTATTACCACCTTTGCTTGAAACGTAGCTAAACAATTAAATAAGAAGTCAGATCGACGGGTAATAAAGTTAACTAGCTCCTCTGTAGATATGTAGACGCACACATTAGCGGAGGCCAAACCGCCCACGCACGTAACGTCAACTAATGCAAGTAAAATGACTGAATTTTATTACAAGTTGCTACAATGTGTGTTTTACCTGCTACAAACCAGTGACTTCCAGGAAAGCCTGGATGGCAACCGAGGAAGTTCGGTGACTCTGGAAAGACAGATGACCTCCAGGAAAGACTGGCGTGGGTGGATGAGGCCAGCAACCTCATGCACTCGCAAAAAAGGGGGGACACAGGTGCAGCGCACAGCGGTAGCACCTGGTGAGACGCAGGAGAGCTCCAGGCAGGAAGCGCCCCACAGCACTGGAGATCTCTCAGCACCTTTGCCACCTCAAGACCTCAGGCGGGATCCACCCCATACCTCTTCAGAGAGCCAAACCCACCCTGCGAGAGAACGAATTAAGTGGCCCAAGATGAGTGACACCAAAGAATGGAACCAACTAGATGAAGACCTCGACAAAGTGCTAGAAGCCACACTAGCAGGAACAGCTGAACAGAAAGTCAATACACTCACAACAATAACGTACAATCTGGCAAGGGAGCGTTTTGGGATGGAGGACAAGAAGGTTAACACCAAAATGGCGCATCAGCCAAGCAGAAGAGAAAGAGAAATCCATCGCCTAAGGAAGGAAATTAAAACTCTAAACAAACAGTTCAAAAGAGCCACAGTCGAGGAAAAGGAAGGCATCAAGGATCTGACAAGGCAACTCCGGGAACGTCTTTGTAGACTCCGTAGAGCAGAAAGCATTCGGAAGAGGAGGAAGGAGAGGGAGAACAGAAGAGCACAGTTCACCAAAGACCCTTTCACATTCACCAGGAAACTACTGGGTGAAGCAAAATCCGGAATGCTGACCAGCTCGAGGGAAGATGTGGAGGCGTTCTTAAGGGAAACCCACAATGGCACCTGCAAAAACCAGGCCCTGGGTGCCAACCATAACATCGACAGCTTGGAAAAACCAAGAAAGGAGCTCAACATCAGTGAACCATCCTGGAAGGAAATCCAAGAGGTGGTGAAAAAGGCCAGAACAGGATCTGCCCCCGGCCCCAGTGGTATACCCTATAAGGTGTATAAGAAATGCCTGATGCTCCTTCGGAGGCTGTGGATGCTGTTCCGGAGGATCTGGAAAAAGGGCACCATTACATCATGCTGGAAGAGGGCAGAAGGCTGTTTTGTGCCAAAGGAAGAGAACTCCTCAACCATAAATCAATTCCGTACAATATCACTTCTAAACGTAGAAGGCAAAATCTTCTTTTCTGTACTGGCAAAAAGGATGACCTTATACATGACGGAGAATGGATATGTTGACACATCTATCCAGAAAGGTGGAATTCCAGGCTTCTCTGGATGCCTGGAACACACCGGAGTTCTCAGTCAGATGATCCGGTAGGCCAAAGCAAGCAAAGGCAACCTGACTGTTGTCTGGCTCGATCTGGCTAACGCCTACGGAGCAATCCCTCACACCCTCATTCACACTGCACTAAACCATTACCACATCCCTCTGCACATCAAGGGAATGATAACCAGCTACTTTGGAGGCATCCAGATACGGTTCAAAACAGTCAATTTCACAACTCAGTGGCAAAACCTGGAAAAGGGAATCGTAACTGGATGCACAATCTCCCCCATCCTCTTCATCATGGGTATGAACCTCCTCATAACAGCTGCTGGGAAAGAAGCCAAAGAACCAGCAATGGAATCAGGCATTCGACAACCCCCAATAAGAAGTTACATGGACGATCTCACCGTGACGACCACAACCCATGTGGAGGCGAGATGGGTGCTAACAGTTCTGGACCACATGGCAACATGGTCCAGAATGAAGTTTAAACCCAAAAAATCAAGGAGCATGGTTATCCGGAAAGGTAAACTGATGAACAGGTTCAAGCTGCAAGTGCAAGGAGAAGTGATTCCATCAATTGAGGAGAACCCTATAAAGTGCGTTGGAAAGTGGTTTGACAGCTCACTTACTGACAAGAACAACATCACCAGTACAGAGAAGCCAGAGCAGTGGAACTAGCGTCCCAGGAAGCCTGGACCAAATGGGACCTCCCCAAGAGAAAGATCACGTGGGCGGATCTATGGAAGCTGGAACCATTCCGCATCTCTTTCTTGCTGAGATCAGTGTATGACACACTCCCGACTCCAACAAACTTGCACAGATGGGGCATGAGAGAGGATCCACTATGCAAGCTTTGCGGACAGAAGGCTACCATGGCGCACATCTTGTCAGGGTGTAAAACAGCACTCACCCAAGGGAGATACAGATGGCGTCATGACAAGGTGCTCATGACACTGGCTAACACCCTGGAGCAGCAGAGATGCAAGAAACGGCAACCACAAGGGAGAACAACATCAATCCAGTTTGTGAGGGAGGGAGAAAAGCCACCAACCACAGCAACATCAAGGAAGAGCCTATTGCAAATGGCCTGTTCTTGGGACATGAAGGTAGACCTGGGAGGAAGGCTTCAGTTCCCCCAGGTTGTCCAGACAACCCTGAGACCGGATGTGGTGCTGTGGTCTGAGGAGGCAAAGAAGATCATTCTCATAGAACTCACAGTCCCATGGGAAGAAGGGTGCGACCAAGCCTTCGAAAGGAAAAGTGCCAAATACCAGGACCTTTTGAATGACTGCAGGGGAAAAGGATGGCAGGCATGGCTGTTCCCGGTCGAGGTCGGCTGCAGAGGATTCCCTGCCCAGTCGGTATGGAGAATGCTCACAGCCTTGGGAATAACAGGGAAGGAGAGAAAGATAGCAGCTAGCAGGATGGGGGAGGCAGCAGAGAGAGCCTCTTGCTGGTTATGGAGCAGGAGATACGAGATGAGCTGGAAGCCAGGAGGAGGAGATAGGCAGTGACTTGGCCACCACTGCCGGCCCACCAGCGGTAGAGTGTTATGGTTCAGGGTCGAAACACCCAATGACCGCTGGATACCATCTGATGATATCAAGTCCTCCTGGCCAAGGCTCCATTCACCTAAGGTGAATGAAGAGGAAAGCATCTCCGGATGTAATATAATCATATGTGTGCTTTGAGCTAAAGCATTATTTTTAGTATTTACTAATAATTTTATTTTTCTTAACGCATAGACACAGTGCGTAACATAGTGGCAACCGTACATTATAAAGGATAATGTCAATAAAGCTTTCTATTATATTCTAACCTAATCCTAGATCAGGGGTCATCAATCAGTGCGACAACCCCCCCCTTGCACACTCATCCACACACACTCACCACTCATACAAAAGGGGTTATTTCTTTCTGCTACCAATATTCTGGTTCCCACAACATAGACAACACATCTGCAAGGGACACAGTCCCTGAAGCACACATGATTGTATGTGCTGCTGGTCCACTAACATTTTCATTAATTACTATTTTTTATATGATTATTTTTATATTGTTTTACTTTCTTTTTTATCCAAGAAAATGTTTTTTATTTATTTATCTTATTTTATTTATTTATTTTTTAAAAAGGACCTTATCTTTACCAGACCAGGTTGTCAATGAAATTAGATTAGTTTAAAGGGTTTTTAAAACCAGGTCCAGTCCAGATAATGTCCAAGTCGGACTCAGCAACACACACCTTCATTCATGTACACAGAGAAAAATTAGGGAACACAACAGATTGCATATGATTTATAAACAAAATTACATTTTCAAAATAAGCATTTATGTACAGGTCACTCAAATTAGGGAACACAACAACAGATAGCATATAATCTATAAACATAATTATACTTTCAAAATAAGCCTTTGAGGACCTCACATCTTTTTTTATGTTTTTTGGCATCATTATTTTTTTCAACCATGTAACTTTCTAAAGTTAAAAAATACTGAATAAATGTTTTAAAGAAAGTAATACTAAGTGAGTATCTGTTTTTGGCCTTAAAAATAAACCTTTACCGAGTACTATAATTAAATTGACTAAATCATGATTGTCAATTAACTCTCCTAAAATAACAGAAACCACATCAAGCTTCATAAACAAACCAATCCTTAAACACATTTTTTCAACTTCCACCCAAAACGAAGACACAATATGACAATACCAAAACAAATGCAGGGTGGATTAAGACTCCTGACAACAAAATCGGCAATCATCTGACTCTGTCATATTCCATAATTTTAACATTTTCCCCGTGGGTAAGAAGTTAAAAATAATTTTAATTTGAAAATAACGATTTTGCACATCGATAGTAGTTTTATAGATTAGTTTGAATATTGCATCCCACGGCAACGGGCAGTCAAAAAAGTCCTCCCATTTTCCATATGTGTTGTATGGGACAGCCTTCAAAGATTTCTTTATTAAATAAAAATTATATATTTTTCTATTTATTTTAGTTCCTTTTTGCCAACTAGAATTTCTTATTAGAGGTTTACAAACTAATAATTTAGTAGTTCCATAATTAATTATTTGTTTCCATTTTTTCCCAATTACTCCAGTTAGTTGATTAAATGAAAAGCTTGAGCAAGCATCACCATACATAGTTCTAAATTCATCATATTTCATAATTTTACCATTCTCATTGATAATATCATTGACAAAAATGATTCCTCTTTCAAACATATTTTTCCAAAAGAAAGGCTTTCCATCTATTACAATATTAGAGTTCATCCATATTATATGCTGCAAAATATCGTCTCTTTTTTCTGGCACATAAAATTGAAAACACCACCATGAGTGGATTGTTTCCTTTATGAACCCCGCCATGTTTCCCAGCAGACTCTCTACATAAGAAAAATGGGAGGGGATCACTTGTAAAAAAGGATACAATTTCTTTTGATACAGTACATGTTTTTTGTCCAACAGGACACTTATGTACCACTCAGTGTTTAAATACATCTTTGGAACAATTGATGCTTTTAAAGACAGATACATAGCTTCAAGGTTGAGAAGTTTCAGGGCCCCATATTCATACTCTTTGTACAAAACCTTTCTTTTAAAATTTTCTGGTTTGCCGTCCCAGACAAAATCGAAGACCCTCCGCTCATAAATCTTAAAAAAGTTTTGTGATGCAGCTGGTAATGACAAAAACAAATAAATAATTTGAGGAATAACTAACGAGTTGACAATATATATTTTACCGTACAAGGTTAAGGATTTCCCTTTCCATAATTGCATAATTTTGTCCAGCTTTCTTAGTCAATTATCATAATTTACTGAGCCTAGATCTTCCAGATTCTCTGGGACAACAACACCAAGTATGTTAACTGGTCCATCTGTCCACAAAACAGGCACTTTGTATTCCATTCGAATGGACGTTCCCTTTAGATTTCCGATCCTTAACATTTTACATTTATCATAATTAAGCTTAAGGCCAGATTGCTGTGAAAATATGTCCAAAAGATTAAGAAAGTTCCGCAAACAATGAGGAAAAATCTTATCTTTGTGAATCAGCCTTTTCTGACATGAACTTCATCAAGAACAGACACAGAACACGCCTCACTGACGCACATCTGCAAGACTCACTCAGAGTTGCAGTGTCAAGTTACACACCAGAGTACAACGTACTAGTTAACAGCATGCAATGCCAGGCTTCTCACTAACTGAAAAAGAAACAGATAACAGATTTGGTGTCCAGTTCAAAGTGTGACATGATTTTAAAAATTTTGAGTTGACTTTTGTATTTTACATGAGTTATTATTTGTACAAACATGGTGCAAAGTAATTCATGATTTGTTAAAAAATGTTAGTGGCTAGCTAGTTAAAATGGGATATTGTGATTTCACAAGACTGTCTTCGAAGTTATCATTTGAAAATGTTCAATTTTAAAAATGTGCACTTAGAGAAAATATAAAAATAAAGTGTTGCATATTGATATTTATCTGTTTCTATATATATTTATTGTGAGAAATCATTAAGATGATCAGTGTTTCCACAAAGATAAATATAATAAATTATTAATAATAACATAGAATTAAAGGTAAATTGAGCACATTGGCTATTTCTGGCAATTTATTTAAGTGTGTATCAAACTGGTAGCCCTTCACATTAATCAGTACACAAGAAGAAGCTCTCAGTTTCAAAAAGGTTGGTGACCCCTGTCCTAGATTATGGCAGGCAATATGTAATATATAAAATTGTAAATTGTTCTTTGAGTGCTACAAAAAAAAGCCTAATGTGTTTAATACCTATAAATATTTATTTTAATCTTCTAAAATTGTCCTTTGAGTTAAGATTTTTGGTTAAAATAAAGCCACATATTTTTTTTTTGTGGTGTCCTTTATTTTGAAAAGTATCGAAATACATTCTGGTACCGGTACCAAAATATTGGTATCGGGACACCCCAGTCAGGTGTATGCTTTAGAGCAGGGGTGCCCCTTACGTCGATCGCGAGCTACGGGTCGATGGCGGGAGGGTGTGTCAGTCGATCGCCAGCCAGGCATTAAAAAAATAGACATAAAAATTTGCGATCATCAATCTTCACAATGACGTCACTTTCGTCACTTGATTGACATTCACGGCACCCGAGGGTCTTGTGATATGACGCTGGCTGCTGCCAGATCATTAAGAAAAAATGACCGACAGGAAGGCGAGAAAGACTTTTTATTTAAACAGACTCTTGTGCTGTAAACTCTAAAGACCGACTGCACAATTCCTGTCTTCACAATAAAAGCGCTGCTTCATCCTGCCTGCGCTAACAAAATAAGAGTCTCAGAAAGCTGGTGTGCACAAGCTCGCAAGCTACGTAGTTTGCCGCCAAAGTATTTCTTGTAAAGTGTATACAAAGGAGTATGGAAGCTGGACAAATAAGATGCCAAAAAACAACCACTTTCATGTGGTATTGGACGGAAAGGAGGACTTTTTTTCTCCTCCATTAGAAAACGTGGACGATATCATCACTACTGTCTGATTCCAATCAATGCAAGTCATCAGAATCAGGTAATACACCAACTTATATTCTTTTCTTCATGAAAGACAGCATGTTAAACATGCTTGTATTATCATTAAACACAAACAAAAACATCACTTTCATAAATAAATGAATCTAAATGATATATATGAATGAGGTAGATCCCCTCGACTTGGTCAATTGAAAAGTAGCTTGCCAGCAGAAAAAGTGTGGGCACCCCTGGTCTAGAGTCTACTTCAGTGTGCAGGCAAAGAGTCAGGCTAATGCAGGGTATTCTTGGGAGAAGAAACAAGGGAACATCCCTCTGTTCATTTGTCGATGTAAAGAGAAGAAGAAGAGAACTCTGACATCAGCATGCACACAGCTGAGACAAGATGACAAGCTCCATGGCTGCTCACATTAGTATTCCACTGCAAGCTGCACAGAGAGACAGACTATGGAAGAACTGTTGACGTCTGTTCGGAAAGGCAGGACAGAGCGAGAGAACAACAGGCCGTGGCAAAGCGCTGATTCTAGAAATTACTCTCTCGAATTCCTCCCCCCACCGTCTTTCATTAATTCAACAAGGCACTTGAAAGATGACCTCTGCATCTCCTCAACGCGAGCAGACAGGAAGCGTCTGTCTTTGCAAAGTGCTGCATGGCCACACACGTCTGGCTTATCCTAATAATAGTACAATACAACAATCACTATGTGAAGGCAGGACCCGCCTTGTCTGCACCAGTGGCCGCAGATCTATTTATACAGCGGTGCCTCGACTTTCATTCGCCCCGGTTTCAGTATGCAGGGTCTCTGCAGGTTTCAACACGTCAAATTTAAGACTTTTTAAGACTTTTTTAAGACCAATCTTGAAAATAATTGAAGACCATTTCACATCCATAGGGACAAAACATACAACGACAAAGTAAAATCAGAGGTCCAGAATGAATTTTAAGTATATGAATTCATTCACTGCTCGTTCACATTGGAAAAAAAAAGGTTAAACTACCGGTAACTAAATACACCAGGAGCTTCTCTAGTGTAAACTCATTGAAAAAAATATTAGCAAACATGGTAACAGCCAATTTTCAGAATTGCCATAGAAGTGTGTACTTGCAAAAGGTGCAGTCTGCTTACCATGAATTGATCAACGTGGACCCCGACTTAAACAGGTTGAAAAACTTATTCGGGTGTTACCATTTAGTGGTCAATTGTACAGAATATGTACTAATAAAAGTTTCAATCAATCAATCAATCAATCAATCAATGCTTAATAACAAGTGTTTCCATGTAATATCAACATCAGCAATGGTAGAGGAAAGCACAACAATATATTGTCTGTAAAAGGGACAGTTAGCATCTCTGCTAAAGCTAAATGGTTAACTTTGGTAATGTTTTTTTCGGCTGTCAGAATGGAGCAAAGCGACAAAAACATCTACAGTACTACTGTATCTGTACAAGGTTGTGAAAAACAGTGTGTGCAGACAGAGTGGTTGTCTAAAAAGAAGGAAGGCCATTATGGCTTGCAGGCCTCATACAGAATTTGGATGTGAATAATGTGGATAACGTATCTGGTGTGTATGGATTAGTGTTGTACCAGTACCAAAATTATTATGATACCAGTACCAAAATTATTTGTATACTTTTCGGTACGTTTCTAAAAGGGCACCACAAAAAATTGCATTATTGGCTTTAATTTAACAACAAATCTTACGGTACATTAAACATATGTTTATTATTGCAATTTTATCCTTAAATATTGTCCTTAAATGCAAGACAACTTGTCTTTTAGTACTAGGTAAGCAAACAAAGGCTCCTAATTTAGCTGCTGACGTATGCAGTAACATATTGTGTCATTTTCCATTCTATTATTTTGTCTACATTATGAAGGACAAGTGGTAGAAAATGGATTATTAATCCACTTGTTCATTTACTGTTAATATCTGCTTATTTTCTCTTTTAACATGTTCTATCTACACTTCTGTTAAAATGTAATAATCACGTATTCGTCTGTTGTTTGATACTTTAATTAGTTTTGGGTGATACCACAAATTTGGGTATCAATCCGATACCAAGTAGTTACAGGACATTACATTGGTCATATTCAAAGTCCTCATGTGTCCAGGGATGTATTTCCTGAGTTTATAAACATAGACGAAAACTAAATAATATTTTGTGAAAAATATTTATGTAATCATAGTAGTATCGACTCGATATGCTCTTGTACTCGGTATCATTACAGTGGATGTCAGGTGTAGATCCACCCATGGCATTTGTTTACATTCATGAACGGCATCATTAACGGTGAAGCCGGTGAGCTACGGTGTGTAGTGAAGTGCGGGGGTGCGGGACCAGTTCTTTTCAGAGGCGGTATCGTACTGAATATGATTCATTATAATCGCGGTACTATCCCAATACCGGTATACTGTACAACTCTAGTATGGATACATTTTTACTAGAGATGGTATCGGTTTCAAAAAGTAAAATTAATCACTTTTTAAAACGCCGCAGTACGGAGCGGTACTAATCCGGTAAAACGCGGACGTTGCCTCTCCCAGTCAGCAGCCCCTCCCCTCTCCCACACACTACACAGGAGTTGCAGCACGACTGCAGCATGAGAGGTTTACTGGCGACTCTTGATGACCTCATCAAACCACCACGAGCGGAGCATAACAACAACAAGAGTGTGTTGTTGCCGGTGCTGTAGCCGTGGCTAATAAGCTCGCTCGGTGACTGACTAACGACACCATGTCTATGGTTTGGGATTATTTTAAAGTGTCTCACGGATAAAAAACTGTCAATTTGCAATGACTGCAAAAAGTTGGTTATGCGAGGAGGAACCAAGACGTCTTCCTTTAATACGAGCAATTAGATCTCCCACCTCTTCAAGAATTAATAAGGAGATACACGAATACAAAAGAAAGATGGATGAAAAGCAAACACCGGAAAAAAGTAATACCACACAGTTGTCGCTTAAAGACTCCGCAGAGAAAAAACAAAAATACAACAAAAAACACCCCACGTTGTGGTCAGGGACAACGCACGCAATATGGCAAAAGCTACGATGGCTAGTCTGCCCTGCATGGCGCACACTTTGCAGCTTGCAGTGAATGGAGGTGCCCTGTCTCAACGCAGCATTTCAGAAGCTCTGGCTGACTGGTCACTTCAAGCACTCACCACTAGCTTGCAGCACATTTGTGTTACTCATACAAATACGTTAGAGCAGGGCAGATTGAGCCCAGATTATAATTATCTGTATACCAGGCTATCTTGCACTAAATGAGGACTATGTTATTGTTTACTTTATTACTCTAGCACCTGTATACTCTGGACTGAAGCTGTGTGCCTTCATTGTTTTTGTAGCTGTTGTTTTGAGGCATGTTTAAACAAATAAATAATAATGCACTTTGTTTAAATCAAAGTATAGTATTTCCCAAAGTTGTAGTGGGTATCAGGATTATCTCAGGGAGAGCATGTCCCAAATTCCAAGATGCTGTTTTGAGGCATGTTAAAAAAAAAAAGCACTTTGTGACGTCAATAATAAATATGGCAGTGCCATGTTGGCACTTTTTCCATAACTTGAGTTGAAGTTGTTCTCTTATTTTGGAAAATCTTGTTACATTGTTTAATGCATCCAGCGGGGCATCACAACAAAATTAGGCATAATAATGTGTTAATTCCACAACTGTACACTGTATATCGGTATGGGTTGATATCGGAATCGGTAATTACGAGTTGGACAATATCAGAATATCGGCAAAAAAGCCATTATCGGACATCTCTAATTTTTACCGGTTTTTTTACTCTTTTTGGAAAACATATTGCTAAGACACAAGGATTAGTTTTTATTTAGACATGACAAGATGACATTGCTTTGCTCACCCCACCATAAGATAAGTGTAAACACTAAACAGGCAATCACTTTTATTGTCGCTTGCTGTATAAACTTGGAGAAAAGATTATGCATGAGAAGCTGACCTGAAATTATTGGAACAAATAATAGAAATAATATTAGAGAGGATTATGTTTTTTTATATATAGTTTTACTGCCGAGTACACTACTACCACAGATAAATTAGTGTGTGCTTAACGGTACGCATATTTGTATTGAACCGTTTCGGTACGGGGGTTTCGGTTCGGTTCGGAGGTGTACCGAACGAGTTTCCACATGGACATATTAAGTAGCGTAACGCACGTTATGTAAACAATACACACTGAGGCACAACACACGGCATGCTAGCAGCGACCGGACTATGATAGACTGACCATACGTCCTCTTTTCACCGGACATGTCCTCTTTTGCGGGGCTGTCCTGGCGGAGTTTCTAAAATGCCTCAAATGTCCGGCATTTTGAGTTAGGGTTGCATGTATTTTCTATGTACGTTCAGGGTTAAGAAGGGGTTAAAAAAAAACAAATTGTGGAGGTGTGCGCGCAGCAGCATTGGTGAGGGAGGGGCAGAGACAGAGAGAGCGAGAGAGTTTGATAAATGCGCATGCGTCGCCAGGCTCTGCTTTTTATCCATAGATTTATCAGATTCAATTTTTTATTATCTATAGCTGGGGTGTCAAAAGTGTGCCCCGGACGCCATTTGCGGCCCACAGCTAATGTTTCAAAGGCCCACGGCACATTCTAAAAATACTATTAAAATAAACAAAAACATAACAAAAGTGAAATAAAAAAGCTTAAAGGTTAAATGTAATTTAGAAAAAGCTGCAATGTTGACTAATAAAACAAAGCTGTTTTGTTTCTTTCAAACTGTCATTGCTCAAAACATAATATTGAATCAAAATCAATGTTATTATGAATTATTGACCTATCCAAGTTTCCGATTACTTCACATCAAATATTCCACTAAGAAAATTATAATTGGTGGAAGATTTTGCAAATTTGGTAAATAAATAACCAAAAAATGTATATTTTGTTGTTTTCTTACTATACCGAAAATGAACCGAACCGTGACCTCTAAACCGAGGTACGTACCGAACCGAAATTTTTGTGTGCCGTTACACCCCTAGTGCTTACTGTATGTAATAGTATGAATTCACTACTAAATATTTCATGATCTCCTTTAGCAATTGCCGCCACTTAACCTACATAACACTCCTTTGTTACGTTTGTCTTTGTAAAGTTGTGCAAGTGTTTGTGGCGTTTCAGCATCTTTTGACACGGACTTATCCCAAGTTTTTGACTTTTACATTATCATTCCATTCACTCTCACCGCCATGTTTACAAACGCTTCCCTCCTCGATGGCTGCACATCTGGGTACTAAACACTTTATACGTTTCCATCCACCGGCTTCAACCATGCATTCATTGTTCAGGAGACACAAATCGTTGAACTTTTACTTACCCATCTTATGCAAGTCATTTGGCTTTGCTGTGAACAACCATCTGTTGTCACACCTGCCAGCTTGTCCCATTTCAGTCCTAACATGTTCAAACACGCATTTACCTATGTGAACAAGTCATTACCTGTGGTTGTCTCTTTTAATTGACTGCATGGCTGCCAGCTACTCCGTGATTTGAAAGTCTGCAGTTATCCCACGTAAGAAGATGAGCAGCTGGGCGGTGTCACGTACATCGCAGCTCTCATCCAAAGCCGGCGAAAAACAGTCAAAGTCGGCCGTTCTGTTCTTCAGCTGAAACTCCAAGTTTCCAGCGATGGTCTCAACCCGCCTCGTTACAGTGCGTCGGGAGAGTGACACATTCTCAAATGCGCCCCTCTTCTCCGGGGATATCAGCGCAACAGAGTCCAATAAGCACTCTTTAATAAACTCTCCGTCAGAAAACGCCTTACTTTTTCTGGCGATTTTGTGAGAAATGACGAAACTTGTCCTGACATCTGCATCTCTGGGGGTGTGAAATTTGGCAAAAAGTCCTTGTTGGGTTTGCAGTTTTACCATCAACACATCAGCCTCCCTTGCGCGCGCTTCATCAGACAGATTCCGGTATTTTTCCTCGTGCTTCCTCGTGTAGTGGCAATTCAAATTATATTCTTTAAACACAGCAACCCGTGTACCACAAATTAAGTACACGGTTTTACCTTTAATTTCTGTAAAGAAATACTTGGCAGTCCACGTCTTGTTGAAAACACAGCATTCGTCATCAACTTTTCTCTTTTTAGCGTCTCGGGGGTAATCGGGCATCACTTGTCGCTGTGCACCTTCACTCACAGGTTACACACGGACATACGCCCATAAATAACACTTTTCAAAATAAAAGCAGCACAGTTGTATTGCACGCACGGCATAGATGTTTTTTTTAATTTATTTTGTAATTTGTGATTGCCGCTGTTCACATTCACTCACAATCGCGCACGAGCATAAGTCCACACGGAAGTAATACAAATAACGCTTTTCAAAACAAAAGCAGCACCATTGTATTGCACACTCGGCATAGATACTTTTTAGAATTTATTTTGTAATTTATGATTGGCCTCACGTGGGCCGGACAAGGACACACAGGCCTGCTTTAAAGTATATTTTTAGACGCGTTTGCGAGTACATTTGTCACACAGTACTGCGTCATGAGTTTAACATAATTATTGTGGCCGCTAGGTGTCACCAACAAAACAATTACCAGTCCACTTCAACTTAAAGACAGCATAAGTCCACTCCAGACAGTTAATAATAAATAGGTTAGTGCTTTTTGAGTCCATTTCCCAACAAATAAAACCCACAGAGAGCCGCAAACTCTAATCCCTAAAATGACGATAAAACCACTTATAGTTTCGCTACACTTATGAAACAGCATTTATGAAATTAAACACTAGACAGAAAACGACCCACCAACATTTTTTTTGCTTTGATCAGCTTTCCGCAGCGGATCTGACCAAGTTACAATAAGTCTAAGACGAGATATGACCAATTTACCATAAGTATAAGACGAGATCTGACCAATTTACAGTAAGTCTAAGATGAGATCTGACCAATTTACAGTAAGTCTAAGACTAGATATGACCAATTTACAGTAAGTCTAAGACGAGATATGACCAATTTACAGTAAGTCTAAGACGAGTTCTGACCGATTCACACCAAGTCTAAGACGAGATATGACCAATTTACACTAAGTCTAAGACTAGATATAACCAATTTACACTGTCTTAGACAAGATATGACCAATTTACATTAAGTCTAAGACTAAATATGACCAATTTACACCAAGTCTAAGACAAGATCTGACCAATTTACACCAAGTCTAGAGTAGATATGACAAATTTACACTAAGTCTAAGACTAGATCTGACCAATTTACACTAAGTCTAAGATTAGATGTGACCAATTTACACTAAGTCTAAGTCGAGATCTGACCAATATACACTAAGTCTAGACTAGGGATCAGCAACCTTCACCATACAAAGAGCCACTTGAGCCCATTTCCCACCAAATAAAACACACCGAAAGCCGCAAACTCAGTTTGATCCCTAAAATGACGATAACGCCACTTATAGTTTCACTACACTTTATTACTTACACGTTGTTTGCCATTTTCTCCCCACATATTAAGCACACACATGAACCAACCTCGTCAACAATGAAGACAAATCAATCTTTCCATGAAGCATTAAATGTTGTATTTTCCCTCAATTGTTGACCGCTAAAAAATAATACAATTGCCTGGCAACAAAAGATGACACATAGGGGGTGTGACAAACATTTCCATTGGCAAAATATTAAAATACATTTTATTTTTATATTACAAGATCACATAACTCTACAAAATAACAACTGGAACATTAAAATAAACTAAATAAAATAGAATTAATACAAATGAAATAGCCATTATTTGCTGAAATTGTGTGTCAAAGGCAAGCCAAAGGGAGCCAGGGCAGAGGCATTAAGCTTCTCAAACTCCGCTTCAATCCGCCTGCCCCACCAACACTACAATCGTCACTGCACCATGGTCCGGACGACGTTCGTTTACCTCGCCGGAGATATCTTCACCGTGGGTCCCGACGAAGTTTCAACTACGATGACTCCACCACCATCAACTCCTTCTGGTCTTCATCTCGCCGTCAACCGAGAACATCCAGCAGGATGGTTGACCATGGTGTGCTAGCCAACCTAGCCAGGTCGGCTAAAGCTAACACTGTCTCCGCCAGGAGCAACCATAATGATCTCCACTTCGGATTATTCACCATCCGCTCGCTTTCGGGCAAAGGACATCTCCAGGATCTAATCAATGACCGCAAGTATGACTTTTTAAGCCTGACCGAGACATGGCAACAACCAAACGACTTTTCACAGCTAAACGAAGCAACGACCCCCGTGTTTGTTCACAACTGTCAACCCCACATGACCGGTCGCGGTGGTGGTCTCGCGATAATCTGGAAAGTTTCGCCTGTCTCTGTGCCGGTGTATGGGCCATTTGAGTCGCTTGTCATAAAACTGAATGGTCCGTCTCATATCACTGTTGCCACTGTTTACCGTCCACCTAAGCCGAATTCAGAATTCATCAATGAATTTTCTGCCTTCCTCACTTTCATTTCATCCCTCTCCCCTAATGTCATTATCCTTGGTGACTTTAATGTTCATATTAACAATGGTAATAACTACCTTACAAAAGACTTCATATCATGACTGGACAGTTTTGATGTGCAGCAGTTTATTAATTTTCCCACACATTCAAAAAGCCATATCTTGATCCTACTCTGCTGCTCTGGTGTAACTCCATCTAATTTGTCTGCTTCTACTCTCCCCATCTCTGACCACATGCTAATCTCATTTAATGTTAAGGTGACACTGCTCATTACCAAAATACCCCGTACAATCTTTGTTCGTAATATCAAGAACACTGATCCAACTGCACTGGCCATTGGTATTGCTAACCTTCCCTGTATTAACTTCAATTCTGCACCTGATGATCTACAGAGTCACTAATGGCCTTCACAATCTACTGGATTCCCTCGTCCCTTTAAAATCACAGACTGTTTCATTTACCAAATCTGCAACTTGGTTTACTCCTGAACTGCACCGACTGAAAGCTAGAGGTCGCCAACTGTAACACCTCTACAGAAAAACCGGTCTCACCATCCACAAGGAAAGGTTCTATACACATTTCATGTTCTATAAGGACTCTCTCTCCACAGCAAAATCTAACTATTATGCAGATTTAATCAGGTCAGGTTCTGGCAACTCAAGCATTATTCTCCCTGGTTCACAAAACACCACGCCCACCTGACTCCTGTAATTCCATTGTGACATTTTTTAATACTAAAATTGACAATCCATCAGCAGTTAGTCCCCCAGATCTCAAGTACCCTACGCCCCCTGATTTTCAAATAGTTTTCTCTCGTCCAGTTTCTGACTTTAACCTCCCCTCTGCTGCTGAAATAACCAAACTTGTCTGCAAATCTAAATCATCCACTTGCCAACTTGATCTTCTCCTTACTACTCTGGTCAAAGCTTGCATTTGTTCCCTGGCCCCTCTCATAACTGCAATTACTCAATCCTCACTTATTTCTGGCACTGTTTCGTCACCCCTCAAATCAGTTGCAATAACCCATATTCTCATAAAACCTGGTACCGACCCCAACAACTTCAACAATCTCCGCCCTATCTCCAACCTCCCCTTCCTTTCAAAAATCCTAGAAAAAATAGTTTCCACTCAGATTCACAAACACCTCTCACAAAATAGTCTCTATGAACAGTTCCAATCAGGTTTCCACCCACTTCATAGCACAGAAACAGCTCTTGTTAAAATAGCCAATGACCTTCTCATGGCTGCAGACTCTGGACCACTCACAATTCTCATCCTCCTGGACCTAAGTGAGGCTTTTGACACAATCTCTCATGCCATCCTGATCGACCGACTGGCCTCCCCTGGAGTATCTGGTACACCCCTGGACTGGTTTAAATCTTATCTCTCTGGTCGTACTCAGTTTGTCCAACTCAAAACATTCAGATCTCATTCTTCCCCCCCTCTCCTCTGGTGTACCCCAAGGTTCTGTCCTTGGACCCCTCCTGTTTATAATCTACCTCCTCCCTCTTGGCCAAGTTTTCCGTAAATTTAATATTCAATTCCATTGCTATGCAGATGACACCCAGCTCTACCTGTCCACCAAACTCACCATGTCTCTCCCTCCCCCCCTCCTTCCTCTGCCGCACTGTTGTGACGAAACGAGAGCTGGGCCAGAAGGCAAAGCTTTCGGTCTACCGAGCTATCTACATTCCTACTCTCACCTATGGTCATGAAGTGTGGGTCATGACAGAAAGAATACGATCGTGGATACAAGCGGCCGAAATGAATTTCCTCAGACGGGTGGCTGGCATCTCCCTTAGAGATAGGGTGAGAAGTTCAGTCACCCGAGAGAGACTCGCAGTAGAGCCGCTGCTCCTTCGCTTGGAAAAAAGCCAGCTTTGGTGGTTCGGGCATCTCGTGCGGATGCCTCACCGGCGTCTCCCTAGGGAGGTCCTCGTTGCACATCCCACAGGGAGGAGACCCCGGGGCAGGCCAAGGACCAGATGGGGGGATTACATCTCCTCTCTGGCCTGGGAACGCTTCGGGATCCCCCAGGAGAAAGTTGCTAATGTTGCTCTGGAGAGGGAAGTCTGGGGGTCTCTGCTGGAGCTGTTGTCCCCGCGACCCGATTCCGGATAAGCGGTTGAAGATGGATGGACGCCCATCTCTCTCCCTCAGCAGAGCTGAAATTCTGGGTAACACCCTGTTTGGACTACTGTTATTCTCTACTCTTTGGTTTACCTGACAAGTCCATCCATAAACTACAACTGGTTCAAAACTCAGCTGCCAGTGTCGTTACTAGAACCTCCTCCATTAGTCACATAACACCTGTCCTGAAGCAACTCCATTGGCTCCCCATTAAATATCGCATCCACTACAAGATCCTTCTCCTCACATTGAAGGCCATCAACAATCTTGCCCCTCCATATCTCACCGATCTCCTTCATATCAAGACACCCTCCCGTTCTCTCAGGTCTTCTTCCTCCAACCAGCTCATCCTCCCACCTACACGCCTGGTTACCATGGGGTCAAGATCATTTAGTCACTCAGCCCCCCACCTCTGGAACTCTCTGCCCCTGGACATTCGACATTCTTTGATTGCCACCTTCAAATCTGGCCTGAAAACATATCTTTTTAAACTAGCTTACTCATGTTAATTAGTTGCCTCCATGTCACTTCTCATTTGCACTGTTCTTATTATGTACATATATTTGTTTTTTAATTGTTTGTCACAAGACTGATTGATCTTTTATCGGTTGTAAGGTGACCTTGAGTGCTGAGAAAGGCGCCCATAAATAAAATGAATTATTATTATTATTATTATTAAGGGGGCCGCAGGTTGCAGACCCCTGGTCTAGACAAACCATACCGAAGGTTCATTCATTTATCCATCAAAGTCAGCTATTTTAGACCAGGTAGATTTTGTGGAAGTGACACGTGCTGCATGTAACCGTATATAGTAGAGGAATTCATCGAAGTTGTCGGGAGTTATTTCCGCACTTTCAGACAAAGTTGTCGACCAGTACTCCTCCGCTCAATCGGGTGTCACTGACATTGACGGCTGAGTTTGACGGATAATATAAATTGATGAAGTGCATACTGACAAATGGGACGAAAGTAGACAAATAAATACATCTTTAAATAATTACTGAAATGTGTCATTAATTAATGAACTCATGAAATAATGAAATTAATTGATTAAATTATAAAATATATAAATAAAACATGCAATAAATACATTTAATTTTACATTAATTACATTGACACATTTACGTATTTATTCTAATTATAATTAATTAATGACATATTTAAATAATTAAAGATTTTTTTGTGTATCTAATTTGTCCCATTTGGCCGTCCATACTGAGGCACCACTAAATAAATAAATAAAGTTTGTATTTAAAATATGTAAAAGAAAATAGGTCATTGATAAATTGTTTTTATGTGGACGTACATGCAATGACGTGAGTAAGACATTTCACAACAACTGCATACATTAAAGCATTCACCAGACATGCAGATGCACATGATTCTAAGGAAGAAGCTATCAAACATTGGTCGTGCAGTGACCCAGCAGATGGGACAGTAATTGGTGGTAAAAAAGCTTGTCAGCGAGTCAGTTAGCGCCCATTTTAAGGTGTGCACTACTACCACCTACAGGACTGGAGTGGAACATATCACCTGGTTAGTATAGGATTGTTTGGCCTTTGTGGGTCTGTGCTGTTGTAGTTAGTAATGAAATAAGGCTTGTCTAAATGCTATATTTCATTTTCATTGGTGTTTTACAACAAGACAGTAGCTGACATTTTGTTCATTATTTCTACTGTTTATATTTTCACATTGAATAGTTGAATCATTTTGAAACAAACAACATGACTACAAGATAATTGTTATTTCATGCTATAAATCACAAATGGCTATTTAGATAAAGGAAGTTACCTAATGGAATAAACATTGTTTGTACTCTTCATGATTTTTGCATTTGGAGCAGTTACAAGTGGAGAGTGAGTCGCAGAGAAAGAAAATGGCTATAAAATCCAAGGCAGAATCCACTAAAGCAGAAACAAAAAGAAAAATGCAAGCTGCTCAGGAAGGCTCATGTCGGAGCCATCAAAGCAAAAATGGCAAAGTAATGTGTGAATGAACCAAAGTAATGTGTAAATAATGTAAATAACTAGATGAACCATCTGTGGCTGTGAAGTGAACACTAGTAAGGTTGTAAATACTGTATAGAGTAGGCTAATCCATGCGGTTCCTGTGGATGTGAACACAAGTTGTAATTACTGTAGTGACTAAATAACAGTGACTGAAACAGACAAAGTAATGTGTAAATAATGTAAATAACTAGATGAACCATCTGTGGCTATGAAGTGAACACTAGTAAGGTTGTAAGTACTGTATAGAGTAGGCTAACCCGTGAGGTCCCTGTGGATGTTAACACAAGCTGTAATTACTGTAGTGACTAAATAACAGTGACTGAAACAGACAAAGTAATGTGTAAATAATGTCAATAACTAGATGAACAATCTGTGGCTGTGAAGTGAACACTAATAAGGTTGTAAATAAATACTGTATAAAGTAGGCTAACCCATGTGGTTCCTGTGGATGTGAACACAAGTTTTAATTACTGTAATGACTAAATAACAGTGACTGAAACAGACAAAGTAATGTGTAAATAATGTCAATAACTAGATGAACCATCTGCGGCTTTAAAGTGAACACTAATACGGTTGTAAATACTGTATAGAGTAGGCTAACCCACATTGGTCCTGTGGATGTGAACACAATTTGTAATTACGGTAGTGTGGTGTATGTATTTATGTCAACTATGTTGATAATTTTTCAATTCTTTAAACACTAAAGGGGGTTTCAATTCGATGGTGATTGATGCATCCTTTATCACCACCGGATATTTCTATATGTGTGGACTAGTGGTGGGATTGAAGAATTATTTTTTATCTTTTGTAGGTGACAGATATGATGCTTCAGGATAAGAAGTACCCAGATTGGGGGAAAGCTGCCAGAAGGTTCTGGAAAAAAGGCAATCATAGGATTGTCCTCTTCTGGTAAGTTAACAATTGAGACAAGTGTGATGCATTGCAATAATAAACATGTTGTTAGATTAATACCTCCACAATTGAGTCAAATTTGTACAAGGAGAATTTCCTGATGGTTTGTATTTAGATTGTGCAAGTGTAGCTGATGTTGGTGAGTGTGTGTTGCAAGTGTGTAGTGTATCACCCGGCCACAAGGAGTCAATAGCCGTGTTAATCATCCTTCACTCAGTGTCAGCCCCTTTTAATTAGAAGAACAAGAGGGGGAATCGATGAACATGGCAAGGTCACAAGGCAAATCCGAGTCTTGTCACTTTTTTTGTTGTCCCCCCCCCCCCTTTGTCATGACCTTTAAAGAGCTGCTACACAAACGCTGCAAAGCATGTCTATAACAGTGTGGCCCACATATATATTAAGTCCAAAGTGCTAGTGATTGTTCGTTTTTCAGATGTGGGTGTCTTTAATGGGTTTATGTTTGGGTCAAAGGAGAACTGTACATACAGAGTAAAGGCACGGTGGAGGGTAACATGTCTTCAATCAATCAATCAATCAATCAATGTTTATTTATATAGCCCTAAATCACAAGTGTCTCAAAGGGCTGCACAAGCCACAACGACATCCTCGGTACAGAGCCCACATACGGGCAAGGAAAAACTCACCCCAGTGAGTCTTCAGTTCTTTTTTGACTTACACCAGGGGTCGGCAACCCAAAATGTTGAAAGAGCCATATTGGACCAAAAATAAAAAATAAAAAATCTGTTTGGAGCCACAAAAAATGAAAAGCCTTATATAAGTGTTATAATAATGTGTTATAATGGGGCAGCGTGGCGAAGTTGGTAGAGTGGCCGTGCCAGCAATCGGAGGGTTGCTGGTTACTGGGGTTCAATCCCCATCTTCTACCATCCTAGTCACGTCCGTTGTGTCCTTGGGCAAGACACTTCACCCTTGCTCCTGATGGCTGCTGTTTAGCGCCTTGCATGGCAGCTCCCGCCATCAGTGTGTGAATGTGTGTGTGAATGGGTGAATGTGGAAATACTGTCAAAGCGCTTTGAGTACCTTGAAGGTAGAAAAGCGCTATACAAGTATAACCCATTTATTTATCATTTATTTATAATGAAGGCAACACATGATGTAAGCGTCTATATTAGCCTACTCTCAAAGGCTGACGCAAATCTTTGTTGACAGAAATTTTGTATTTTAATTTTTATTCTACACATTTTTGCAATATTGGAAAACATTAGTAAAATTGATGCTTCTCACAGGATGAGATAGCTTCTGGAAATTACTGGCTCAGAATGGCCAAAGGTGAAAATGTGTTTGTCCAAGTTTAAGGAAACGGCAGGCTTTCTTCTTCTAATGGATTTATTACAATCTTTGCAAGCTTCGTAACGTTTTGCTGTGGTCTGGAACAACATGGCGCACAAACAACTATCAGAAATGCAGCCAATATTACATACAGATAATCTGTCACGAGACATGCAAATATAGATTAATTACACAGAGGACATAAGTAAATTAAATTAAATGAGCTCAAATATACCTACAAAAGAGGCATAAAGACGCAATATGTACATACAGCTTGCCTAAATAGCATGTTAGCATCGATTAGCTTGCAGTCATGGATTGACCAAATATGCCTGATAAGCACTCCAGCAAATCAATAACATCAACAAAGTTCACCTTTTGTGCATTCACGCACAGCATAAAACATTTGGTTGACAAAATGAGAAAATGGATGGAGACAAAGGAGTGGCATAAAACACGTCTTTCTGTAGCAGCGTCGGAGAAAGTTGTACATCTAAACAAACTACGATGAGTTCAAGGATCCCTGAAATTAGTAGGACAAAACAGTGCTAGCCAAATAGTCTCATCAGTGAAGCATGTTTGATACAAACAGTAGGATTTCTAACAATTAAGAAGGTTTGTGTCTTGTTTGTCCTCTGCCAGAAACCATAGTAAAACTAATTTTTTTTTTTCTTTCATCTTGTTCCATTTTCACACATCTTTGAAAAAGCTCCAGGGAGCCACTAGGGCGGCGCTAAAATAGCTGCGGGTTGCTGACCCCCGACTTACACAAAGGACAAGGTCATGCTTTCCTTTCTGTTTGTTTGTGAGCAGTAGGGCTGCAACTAACGATTATTTTGATAGTCGATTAATCAACGATAATCTTAACAATTAGTCGATCAGATAATAAAGCGTAAAGAAAATTTAATAGCTCTAATTTTTCCATCGACTTCTAAATGCATCCATCCATTTTCTACCGCTTGTCCCTTTCAGGGTCACGGGGGGTGCTGGAGCCTATCTCAGCTGCATTCAGGCGGAAGGTTGGGGTACACCCTGG
Organism: Entelurus aequoreus; assembly: GCF_033978785.1. NCBI lineage: Eukaryota > Metazoa > Chordata > Actinopteri > Syngnathiformes > Syngnathidae > Entelurus > Entelurus aequoreus. The sequence goes on along the minus strand of NC_084754.1, from coordinate 37,488,566 downwards.
ACAAGTCGCCACCTCATAACAGGGTCAAACAGACAAACATTATTCACTGGGGCCAATTTAGAGACCTAAAAATTATTGCTGATATTATTACTTTAAGCCAACTTTGTTCCACTGTTGGCCAAAATGCAGTTAGACTTTGAACGCTGATCTTTACTTAATTTATCTACGCTGGCCGGTGTCAACGCTATTAAAATTGGTACCGGTGCCAAAATATTGGTAGCTTAAGTTATTTTAAGCATGTGCTTACTAACAAAGAAGATGACTAATTCATTCATAAATAATTATTTATTTATACTGTGCTGCTCATTCAGCTGTTAGGAAAAATTAAATGACTAATAAAATGTTGTCCATCTAAAAGAAAGGAGAGGCAAAGTGATAAAAAATTAATTAACCTTGTTTATGTATTAAAAAACAGTTAAAGGCCTACTGAAATGATTTTTTTTATTCAAATGGGGATAGCAGATCCATTCTATGTGTCATACTTGATCATTTCGCGATATTGCCATATTTTTGCTGAAAGGATTTAGTAGGGAACATCGACGATAAAGTTCGCAACTTTAGGTCGCTGAGAAAAAAAAGCCTTGCCTGTACCAGAAGTAGCGTGACGTCGCAGGTTGAAGGGCTCCTCACATTTCCCCATTGTTTACACCAGCAGCGAGAGCGATTCGGACCGAGAAAGCGACGATTACCCCATTCATTTGAGCAAGGATGAAAGATTCGTGGATGAGGAACGTGAGAGTGAAGGACTAGAGTGCAGTGCAGGACGTATCTTTTTTCGCTCTGACCGTAACTTAGGTAAAAGGGCTCATTGGATTCTACACTTTCTCCTTTTTCTATTGTGGATCACGGATTTGTATTTTAAACCACCTCGGATACTATATCCTCTTGAAAATGAGAGTCGAGGACGCAAAATGGACATTCACAGTGACTTTTATCTCCACGACAATACATCGGTGAAGCACTTTGGCTACGGAGCTAACGTGATAGTATCGTGCTTAAATGCAGATAGAAACAAAAGAAATAAGCCCCTGACTGGAAGGATAGACAGAAGATCAACAATACTATCAGGAGACACCGAACCAAACACTGGACCTGTAACCACACGGTTAATGCTGTGCCGCCTGTCGAAGCCTAGCAATGCTGTTGCCAACGACGCCATTGAAGCTAACTTAGTTACGAGACCTCGTCAGAGCTATGATAAAAACATTAGCGCTCCACCTACGCCAGTCCTCATCTGCTCATCAACACCCGTGCTCACCTGCGTTCCAGCGATCGACGGTGCGACGAAGGACTTCACCCGATCATCAATGCGGTCGGCGGCTAGTGTCGGATAGCGCGTCTGCTATCCAACTCAAAGTCCTCCTGGTTGTGTTGCTGCAGCCAGCCGCTAATACACCGATCCCACCTACAGCTTTCTTCTTTGTCAGCTTCATCGTTCATTAAACAAATTGCAAAAGATTCACCAACACAGATGTCCAGAATACTGTGGAATTTTGCGATGAAAACAAAGCTGTTTGTATTGAGATACAATGTGTCCGAATACTTCCGCTTCAATCATTGACGTCACGCGCATACGTCATCATACATAGACGTTTTCAACCGGAAGTTTCACTGGAAATTTAAAATTGCACTTTATAAGTTAACCCGGCCGTATTGGCATGTGTTGCAATGTTAAGATTTCATCATTGATATATAAACTATCACACTGCGTGGTCGGTAGTAGTGGGTTTCAGTAGGCCTTTAAAATAGCAGCAATGAAAACAAACAAAAAAACACAAAATCTAACATCCTCAAAAAGAAAGGCATTTTGTGATGTTTTAAAAGCTGCACACTGGTATATTGATTATTGATTAACTCTTGGCAGTTTTAGCAATCTAATAGACTCAATGTGTAGAATTATATTTGATTATTTTTTTAACATGTTGGCTATTTAATACATTGTATGTTTAATCTTATGATACATCCGCATTAGTGCCTGTCTGTCTGTGTGTGTGTGTGCGCGCGTGCGTGTCGTGCGTTTGTTAAAGTGTCTTTAAAAGGTACTTGAATTGATATAGACAAAGTTTAGCTGGCTGAATTTGGTTAAAATGATAGTTCAAGTTATTTTTCACACAACTTTGTCTCACTCTTGTTAACTCGCTAGTTAGGAAGAAGCTAACACTCTTACCGAGGTTGAGACCACATCCTCCCTCCAAATGTCCAACATCATGTCTCCGATTTAAATACTGGCATATCACAGATGTACTGCCATAAAAACAAGGTCCACTTTGCACAATGAACTAAGTATTCATGTTTTTAACAAGAATAAGAGGAAATATCCTCAAACTCAATGTTGATGGCGAGTGACACACTTTGGCCCGGAAAAGCACGAGTGATGACGTCACGACTATTGTCGACAAATATAATTGTAGGCGAAAATTTTTTTGTCAACAATGTAGACTAATTGTCGCAGCCCTAGTGAGCAGGATGTTGGGAAAACTAAACTAAACTTTGTTGAGGTGTGAGACATGGGCCAAAGAAAAAAGCCATTAAATTGTTGTGCGGATCCAAACTTTTAAATAGAGTTTAAACATTTCATATCACGGTTGTTGTGAACACAATTGTTACGGTTATCATTATCATTGCGGTATTAGCTGTGTCTCCATTGCCGTTTTTTGCAAAGTAAAAGCGTTATTTCTGAAATTTCGATAAAGTCGTTTGCGACTTGTAGGTGTTTCCATTAAAGGGGGTTTTGCTTCATGAGCCATGAACCTTGTAAAATCTCATCCCGCGAGAGCCAACTTTGAGGAAGATATTGCAGCCACTGCTCCGTGATGTCAATAGAAGACGAGCACCCGCTCGCTCAAAAGGCGATTCCAAGATGACCTGTCTGCCCTCCTCATCCTGCATCGGCGCCTCACTGCCTCGGTGTTTATGTAACCTCTAAAATTTTTGCAAAAGCATGATGGAAACCCCTTTTGCACATTTAACTATCGAAACACTTAAAAACCACCTCATGAGAGCGCAAATATGTTTTAGCGATATTTGAGAGGTTTTTCGAAATATGGGTGTTTCCATTACCAGTTTCGTATTGTGATATTTATGTTTTGCTCATTTCTAGGGGCAATGGAAACGCAGCTATGTGGAATGTGCTCAAAAAATACATAGTCATGGCCAAAAATATTGGCACCCCTGCATTTTTGTCAGATAATGCACCACTTTTTTTCACATTTATTTATTTTGTTTGCATTGGAATAACACACACACACACAAAAAAGCCAGATCTGATATTTTACACAGAACTCCAAAAATGGACTGGACAAAATTATTGGCACATTTTCAAAATTTTAAGAAAAAGTTGTATTTTAAGTATGTGGTGCTCCTTTAATTTGTAATTAAACTCACCTGTAGCAAGTCACAGGTGCAATATAGAAATCACACTTGCAGCCAGTTAAAATGAAAAAAAAAAGGACTCAACCTTTGTGTTGTGTGTACCACACTGAGCATGGAGAAAAGAAAGAAGAGCAACAAACTCTCAGAAGATTTGAGAACCACGATTTTGGAAAAGCATGGACAATCTCAAGGCTACAATTCCATTTCCAGAGATCTAAATGTTCCTGTTTCTACTGTGCGCAATGTAATCAAGAAGTTTAAAGCCCATGGCACTGTAGCTAACCTCCTTGGACGTGGACGGAACAGAAAAATTGATGAAAGACTGCAACGAAGGATTGTTAGAATTGTGGATAAAGAACCTCGATCCACTTCCAAACAAATTCAAGCTGACCTGCAGACACAGGGTACAACAGTGTCAGCTCGCACTATCAGTCGCCATCTCAATGAAAAGGGACGCTATGGTAGGAGACCCAGGAGGACCCCGCTGCTGACACAGACATAAAAAAGCACGACTGGGGCATAATGTAGGGCCCAGTGTCAGAAAGCTGGGTCTCCGTCAAAGCTCATGAGTCTTCCAGCAGGACAAAGACCCAAAGCATACTTCAGAAAGCACACAAAAATGGCTTAAGACAAAGCGCTGGAGAGTTCTGAAGTGGCCATCAATGAGTCCAGATCTATGGAGATCTGTGGAGAGATCTAAAAACAACAGTTGGGAGAAGGAACCCTTCAAATCTGAGATACCTGAAGCACTTTGCAAAAGAAGAGTGGTCCAAAATTCCAGTAGCAAGGTGTAAGAAACTCATTGCTGGTTACAGGAAGCGATTGATTTCAGTTATTTTTTCCAAAGGGTGTGCTACCAAATATTAAGTTGAGTGTTATGGTTGGACTAAGGGGAGGTGACGGCAAAAAGACACCAGGGGAAAGTATGTACAATTATTTAATATATATATATATATAATAATAATAAACAATACAACTAAACTAAGGAAATGGAGTGTGAACTAGAATAAGATTGTGTGTGGTGTAAGACTATGTGTAGAATTTAACTGAAGCGTTTGTTACCAAAGTGTTGAACAAGAGACGAGGAAGTCCAGGGGGCAGGCAGGTGATCCGGGATTCAAGCGGGGGTCCGTGGGGCTGAGAGGGGCTGAGAGGGGCGTCAAGTCCAGGGGCGAGCGAGGAGTTAGGAACGAGGAAGGCAGTCCAAAAACACAGGGGGGGGGGATCCAGGGAAAAGTGAGACGCACAGCTCACTGTCCAGGCGACGGAGAGTACTGCAGGGACACGTAAGAAGACAGGGGGGTTTAAGGCACGGAGAGGAAAACAAGGGGAGAGAGCTAAAGCTTCGCTTACGGGTCACCATGAGAAAACTAAGTTCCCGCGCCGATCCTTGGGTCCACCCTGCCTTTATCCGGCACACCCTCATCAATCTCAGGTGTGCAGATTTCTGGTGAGTGATTGCAGCTGGTGGCTGCTGCAGGGCGGAGACGCGCACGGCGCGTCCCTGGATGTGCGCACCCGTGGGCGTGTCCCGAGGTGCGCACAGACGGCAGGGGTCTGAGCCGTAACATTGAGGGTGCCAATCATTTTGTACAGTCCATTTTTGGAGTTCTGCGTAAAATAATATCAGATTTGGCTTTTTGTTTTTTTGTGTGTCTTGTTCCAATGCAAACTAAATAAATAAACATGTAGATACCAAAGCATTTGTAATTTCAACAATCATCTGGGAGAAGTGGTGCATTGACGCCGGTGATCGATTGTATCCTCCTATGGTGTGTAGTGAAGCATGTTTAGCTATTCCTCGTCCTACAGTGATAATGATACTTGTAAGAAACGTACTTGATTTGTCGCCATGGAGACGAGAATTAGTGATTTAGAAGTAGCTAAAACACTGCCGACTGCGGCTGGACTATAGCACCTCTTCCTGAGGGTGTTTCAGTGTTATAACTTCACCTTTATCCAAAATGCGTCCATTCTCCCTTTTCTGTCTACACACTATGTCTGCTTGTAAGTACTCTGTGATTGTGTGCTGCCGAACATGCTCCTCTGCCCGTAAAACCAGCAATGTCCCGACGTAACAACGATGGGGGTTTGGGGGATGGTTGGACCGGTACTTTTTAGAGACGGCATAGTACGGAATATTATTCATTAGTAACGCGGTACTATACTAATACCGGTATACCGTACCACCCTAGATCATAATAGAAACATTTTAAGGTGGGTAGTTGTGAAGATATATATTAAGATTCTGCTTGAGCAAAGTACAGTTGACATATAATGACTAATATATTTAGTTGACCCTGTTAGAAAAAATACACGTGAATAAAAATAGTGGTCTCCATTTTCATAGCTGAACATTATTACAATATGATGCGGAAACAAATAAATACTGCAAACAGTGTGTTAGGGTAAAAGTGCCATTTAGACGATGACATTTTGTCTACTGCATGTTGTTCACCATATTGACTCCATCGTAGGGCTGGGCGATATGGCCTTTTTTAAAATATCTCAATATTTTTAGGCCATGTAACGATACACGATATATATCTCCATATTTTGCCTTTGTCTTGAATGAACACTTGATGCATATAATCACAGCAGTATGATGATTCTATGTGTCTACATTAAAACATTCTTCTTCATACTGCATTAATATATGCTCATTTTAAACTTTCATGCAGAGAGGGAAATCACAACTAAGTCAATTGACCAAAAGTGTATTTATTAAACAGTTATTAAAGGCCTACTGAAACCCACTACTACCGACCACGCAGTTTGATAGTTTATATATCAATGATGAAATCTTAACATTGCAACATATGCCAATACGGCCGGGTTAACTTATAAAGTGCAATTTTAAATTTCCCGCGAAACTTCCGGTTGAAAAAAACTTAGATATGATGACGTTTGCGCGTGACGTCGATGGTTGAAGCGGAAGTATTCGGACACATTGTATCACAATACAAACAGCTCTGTTTTCATCGCAAAATTCCACAGTATTCTGGACATCTGTGTTGGTGAATCTTTTGCAATTTGTTTAATGAACAATGGAGACTGCAAAGAAGAAAGCTGTAGGTGGGATCGGTGTATTAGCGGCTGGCTGCAGCAACACAACCGGGAGGACTTTGAGTTGGATAGCAGACGCGCTATCCGACGCTAGCCGCCGACCGCATCGATGATCGGGTGAAGTCCTTCGTCGCGCCGTCGATCGCTGGAACGCAGGTGAGCACGGGTGTTGATGAGCAGATGAGGGCTGGCTGGCGTAGGTGGAGCGCTAATGTTTTTATCATAGCTCTGACGAGGTCCCGTAGCTAAGTTAGCTTCAATGGCGTCGTTAGCAACAGCATTGCTAGGCTTTGACAGGCGGCACAGCATTAACCGTGTAGTTACAGGTCCAGTGTTTGGTTCGGTGTCTCCTGATAGTAGTATTGTTGATCTGCTGTCTATCCTTCCAGTCAGGGGCTTATTTTTTTTGTTTCTATCTGCCATTTAAGCACGATGCTATCACGTTAGCTCCGTAGCCAAAGTGCTTCACCGATGTATTGTCGTGGAGATAAAAGTCACTGTGAATGTCCATTTTGCGTTCTCGACTCATTTTCAAGAGGATATAGTATCCGAGGTGGTTTAAAATACAAATCCGTGATCCACAATAGAAAAAGAAGAAAGTGTGGAATCCAATAAGCCCTTTTACCTAAGTTACGGTCAGAGTGAAAAAAGATACGTCCTGCACTGCACTCTAGTCCTTCACTCTCACGTTCCTCATCCACGAATCTTTCATCCTCGCTGAAATTAATGGGGTAACCGTCGCTTTCTCGGTCCGAATCTGTCTCGCTGCTGGTGTAAACAATGGGGAAATGTGAGGAGCCCTTCAACCTGCGACGTCACAGGCAAGGCTTTTTTTATCAGCGACCAAAAGTTGCGAACTTTATCGTCGATGTTCTCTACTAAATCCTTTCAGCAAAAATATGCAATATCGCGAAATGATCAAGTATGACACAGAATGGATCTGCTATCCCCGTTTAAATAAAAAGTAATAATTTCAGTAGGCCTTTAAGCAGTGGCACAAACATTCATGTCATTTCCAAAACTGAAAGTGCAAGATTGTCAGAGACTTTTTAAAACAAGCTATGAGTGCACTTTTGTGCATGACACACAAGATGACATATCAAAACACTAAATTAAAGTGCACTTTTTGTACAGAACACCACTACAATAGTTTAAAACAAACATGATGTTACACAAGATATTTCAATAACTGTCAAATAAAAATGAGCTGCATAATAGGAAATCAAATGGTGTATGTCCTTCGCTATGTGGTAGGTTCCTGCGGACGTTATCTCTTTCTGTTGTTGACTATTTTTTTCATACGGTGTTGATGTGGAAATGGTTGCCTCTGAATTTTGTTGGTGTGGCACCGAACGGAGATGTTGACATGCGGAGTTTCAAGCACTCTTCATTATCTGGCGGGTGACTTTTCAAATGATGCTACATATTAGCAGTAATGCTACTCTTTGCCCCACACTTGACAAATTACGGTTTTCTGTTCGACATATTCCCGCTTGAAGCCGAACCACCGCCAGACGATGGACCCCGTGCTGTTTTTCTTGGGAATTCATTCTTCCTTCATTTGTTACCAGATTCGCACGTTCTTACTCTCGTATTACCACTCGCACCACAGCTAACGTTACCCATGCTGCTACCTCTCTGCTCCGCAAGGGCGTATACGTATGTGATGTATGTAAGAAGGTGCGCTTGTTTTACCTCTCTGTGAGAAGGAGAGACAAGAAGGAGTGAGAAAGGCATGTAGTGTAATGCCCGCAGCTAAAAGCAACTGCGTAAGAACGTATACTCGAATATCACGATGTAGTCATTTTCTATATCGCACAACACAAACCCACGATATATCGAGTATATCGATATATCGCCCAGCCCTACTCCATCGTTCTTCTTCTCTGTGAGTTGTTTGTAATAAATCTCCTTTGGACTTTGGGATACATGAAGTGTTTCAAAGTTGACTTCTGCTCTCATTCACTTCAATCTCTTCCTCTCTCTGTGGTCTACGCCGTGGTGCAGGACCGTGCTCTTCTCCCTGACGTCACTTGTGGTTCTGTTCATCCTCACCAACTGGATCAACTGGGACAGACTGAACCGAGGCTTCCTGCCCACCGATGAGCTCTCCAGAGCCTTCCTGGCCTCCTTCATCTTGGTCTTCGACCTCCTCATTGTCATGCAGGTATGAGCGCTCTCTAGTGGCCAATTAAAAAGAAGACGCTCGCCAGGACGACTCCTGGCTTCTCACTCCATCTTAATGCCAATTCGCGTCCGATCATCCCCACTCCCCAATTTATCAATGAGGCAGCGAGAGGCGGCGTTTGATCATTCACAGCTGCAGAGGACACACACACACACACACACACACACACACACACACACACACACACACACACACACACACACACACACACACACACACACACACACACACACACACACACACACACACACACACACACACACACACACACACACACACACACACATATATTGCATATACGCTTCCCATGTAAGCACACACACAGTTGACTCCTTATTCTTCTGTTCTCCCTCAGAAAATCCTCCGCCATGAACCCTTAGCTGCGCGCTCCCTTGTGGGCCGCCTTCATTTCCTTTAATGATGACTCAGAAGATTTTTCCTCACTTCCACACAAACTACTGCTTCCCATAGGAAAGTGTACATCAATAAGGCTATGGCTCATAAATATGCAAATGTGTTTGTCTGGGCAAAAACAACAACTATGAAAAGTTATTTCCACCAAATGTAAAGGCGAGGAGTTCTAATTTTTATTTTACTATACTGGTACTAGGGTTGTATGGTATACCGGTATTAGTATAGTAGCGCAGTACTAATGAATCAAAAACGGTACTATACTCTGTTTGAAAAGTACCGGTTCCCCATATTTTTCAATTTTATTTTTTTAATGGCATGACAGTGTGTCGTCACGTCGTGACATTGCTGGTTTTAAGAGCGGAGGAGCATGTTCGGCAGCGCACAATCACGGAGTGCTTACAAGCAGACACAGTGTCTAGACAGAAAAGGGAGAATGGACGCATTTTGGCTTGAAAAGTAAAGATAAAGGTGAAGTTATACCACTGAAACGCCCTCAGGAAGAGGTGCTTTAAGACATGGCTAGCTAGCAAGCAGCTAACATCCATCCGCAGTTGGCAGTGTTTTAGCTACTTCTAAATCCCTAATCCTTGTCTCCATGGCGACAAATAAAGTATGTTTCTTACAAGTATCATTATCACTGCAGGACGAGGAATAGCTAAACATGCTTCACTACACACCGTAGGAGGATACAATAGATCACTGGCGTCACAATGTAAACAAACGCCATGGTTGGATCTACACCTGACATCCACTGTAATGATACCAAGTACAATAGCGTATCGAGTCGATACTATTATGATTAAGTCGATATTTTTTATCGTCACAAAATCTTTTTTCCTTTTTTAAAAAATCATAAAATGTTTATAAGCTCAGGAAATATTGTCCCTGGACACGAGGACTATGAATATGACCAATGTATGATCCTGTAACTACTTGGTATCCGATTGATACCTAAATGTGTGGTATCATCCAAAACTAATGTAAAGTTTCAAACAACAGAAGAATAAGTGATTATTACATTTTAACAGAAGTCTAGATAGAGCATGTTAAAACAGAAAATAACCAGATGTTAACAGTAACTGAACAAGTAGATTAATAGTCATTTTTTACAGTTTGTCCTTTATAATGTTGAGAAAATAATAGAATGATAAATGACACAATATGTTAATGCATACGTCAGCAGACTAATTAGGAGCCTTTGTTTGTTTACTTACTACTAAAAGACAAGTTGTCGATTATGTTCACTATTTTATTTAAGGACAAAATTGCAATAACTTATGTTTAATGTACCGTATTTTCCGCACCATAAGGCGCCCCGTGTTATTAGCCGCACGTTTAATGAACGGCATATTTCAAAACTTTGTTTACCTGTTAGCCGCCCCGTGCTATTAGCCGCACCTACGCTACGCTAAAGGGAATGTCAACAAAACAGTCAGATAGGTCAGTCAAACTTTAATAATATATTACAAACCAGCGTTCTAACAACTCTGTTCACTCCCAAAATGTAATGTGCAATCACAAAAATAGTAACACTCAAAATAGTGCAGAGCAATAGCAACATCAATAACTCAACGTTGCTCATACGTTAGTGTCACACAACACACAAAATAAACATTTAAAGCTCACTTTCTGAAGTTATTACTCATCTACAAATCCCTCGAATTATTCTTCTTCGGTGTGCTTCACTTGTTTTTTGACACCATCTGTGATGTGGACGCGCATGCAGTCGTAGATCAACAGGAACGGCGCTGCGTGAAAAAAGTCACCCGGTGTCTTCGCGTAAACGTCTATCAACCACTCGCTCATCTTTTCTTCATCCATCCGATCCCTTCGAGTTAGCTTTTATGATGACGCCGGCTGGAAAGTTCTCTTTTGGCAAGGTCTTCCTTTTGAATATCACCGTGGGTGGAAGTTTCTGGCCGTTAGCATGGCAAGCTAGAACCACAGTAGGACGACTTCTTATTCCCTGTGGTGCGAATATTCACCGTACGTGCTCCCGTTGTATCCACAGTGCGGTTCACATGAATATCAAAAGCCAGTGGAACCTTGTACGCGTGTCTCTTAGTAGGAGACATTTTGTTGTCTTTACAGAAAAACAAATGAAATTAAATATCCGCGAGCTTCTTCTTCTCCGGGGGCGGGTGCTCACCTTGGCGGTTGCTTACAGTAGAAGAAGAAGCGCTTCCTCTTCTATGGGGGCGGTTGCTTACCGTAGAAGAAGAAGCGCTTCCTCTTTTACGGGGAAAAAAGATGGCGACTGTTTACCGTAGTTGCGAGACCTAAACCTTATGAAAATAAATATGAATATTAATCCATATATAAGGCGCACCGGGTTATTAGCCGCACTGTCTGCTTTTGACAAAAATTGTGGTTTTTAGGTGCGGCTTATGGTGCGGAAAATACGGTACTCTAAGATTTTTTGGTAAAATAAAGCCAATAATAGCATTGTTTGTGGTCCCCTTTATTTACAAAAGTACCGAAAAGTATCGAAATACACTTTGGTACTGAAAGTATTGGTATCGGGAAAACACTAGGCAAAATATACAGTAGTCATTTAGGCTAATACTGTTGCATGCAAAAAAAACCTAACAAAAATAAACAAATACATTTTTTTTTGTAATTTTGCTTGATTTGAATGATACATTTTTACATTTTATTTCCTAAGGATGCAAATGGCACGGATCCTTTAGCATTTAGCTCGCATTTCAATTATTTGTGAATTGCTCATTAATTTGTAGCTGTGACAATTTAAAAAATTTTCATCGTGACAACAAAACAAAATGGTACTTTCAAATTTCGCAGCGTTCATTGTTTTGTTACGGATGTAGTACTTGTAGCGTCACGGCGTGATTGCTGTTAGCTAGCAGGCCTCAGTCAGTACACGCTGTATTCGAGGCCAGAACATATGTTAAGTAATGCTAACACACAACAGATTTTCACTTGATTATTCACAGGTGGTTTATTAACATTTTAAATGTCCCTTTTCTCCGAGGAAATAACAGTCTAAGTGGTCTGTAATGTTAATGATTAAAGAGGGCTGCACGCCCCCTAGAGGTCACCTCCGTGCTGCTATAGTTCACGGACTGTCAATCCTCTGTGAGAAAAGATGCGCTCTGCCGTTCTCAAACTAATTAATGATCCGTTTGGATTCCTGCCTTCAAGCGAGGCTTTACTTTTTATACTTTTGTGTGTAATTACGCTGCTGGCTAAATGTCAAATGTCCTGTGTGGGTGGGTATGTACACGTTTTCTTTTTTAAGACGTTAAAGTGATACGCACTCAGGGAGAGGACTCTCCCCATCTTTGTCATGGTGTTGGAGGCGTATTTAAATGCCATGCTCGTTAGCGCCATGCATGGCAGCGCCCGCCACGGAACACAAAGACCACTGGAGGGTCCTAATTAATATCTTGGGGGGGAGGCTGCAGGATGTTGTTGCTATGGCTTCATCTCTTGTAGAGTTTGGCCTGATTTGCACAGACTGTCTGGTTGTTGCACATCTTTACATTCGCTTATCTTCATGAATGTTGGCCAGAAAAAGCCTTGCAGTGCTAAAAGTGCAGTGGACTTCATTAACAGCTAGAGACTTGTTATACCGCTCCTTGGGAATTTTACCATGTGGAGATAATTCACTGTGGTTATACGCGCTGGACTGCTAACAGTGGGAGTCTAGGTAAATGATTCTGGCTTAATAAAATCTAATGTAATGTGTTTTGTTCCAGTAATAGGACTTTAAAGGTAGGTGTGTGTGTGTGTGTGCAGGACTGGGAGTTCCCTCACTTTATGGGTGACCTGGACTTGAATCTGCCGGGAATGTCCACCGCACATATGCAGTTGCAGCTTCCTTGTTGGAAGAAAATATTTAAAGAGGAGTATCGCATACACATCACCGGTACGTGGATCATCTACTTCCAGTTGTTATTTTTGTTTCTGTGGGCAGGGGTACTATAAAGAAAGCCAAGAGATGTAACACAGCCAACTTCCTGTTTTGATTAATCACGATACGGTAAATGCTCCAAAATAAAAATGTCAATTTTTTCCACAATTACCGTATTTTTCGGAGTACAAGTCGCTCCGGAGTATAAGTTGCACCGGCCGAAAATGCACAATAAAGAAGGAAAAAAACATATATAAATCGCACTGGAGTATAAGTTGCATTTTTTGGGGAAATGTATTTGATAAAACCCAACACCAAGAATAGACATTTGAAAGGCAATTTAAAATAAATAAAGAATAGTGAATAACAGGCTGAATAAGTGTACGTTATATGAGGCATAAATAACCAACTGAGAATGTGCCTGGTATGTTAACATAACATATTATGGTAAGAGTCATTCAAATAACTATAACGTATAGAACATGCTATTCGTTTACCAAACAATCTGTCACTCCTAATCGCTAAATCCCATGAAATCTTATACGTCTAGTCTCTTACGTGAACGAGATAAATCATATTTGATATTTTACGGTAATGTGTTAATAATTTCACACATAAGTCGCTCCTGAGTATAAGTCGCACCCCCGGCCAAACTATGAAAAAAACTGCGACCTATAGTCCGAAAAATACGGTACTAATCATATTACCGTAAGTATAAATTGAGGAAGAAGTCTGACATTCAGACGGTGACACATGGCTGTCACGTACACAAACGCAGTCCCAGGGAAGCACCTAGCATAGCAGTCATGTTGTTGTTATGGTAGATTGCCAAATCCTTTTGACCAGCTGACATTAAACAAAGTACTACAGTGGAACCTCAATGTACAAACTTAACTGGTTCTTAAACAAGGTTCGTAAATAGAAAAGTTTGTACACTATTTTGCCAAAAGTATTTGGCCACCTGCCTTGACTCACGTGCCACCCCATTCCTAACCCATAGGATTCAATATGATGTCGGTCCACCTTTTGCAGCTATTACAGCTTCAACTCTTCTGGGAAGGCTGTCCACAAGGTTGCAGAGTGTGTTTATAGGAATTTTCAACCATTATTTCAAAAGCACAATGGTGAGGTCACACACTGATGTTGTTCGAGAAGGCCTGGCTCTCAGTCTCCGTTCTAATTCATCCCAAAGGTGTTCTATCGGGTTCAGGTCAGGACTTTGTGCAGGCCAGTCAAGTTCATCCACACCAGACTCTGTCATCCATGTCTTTATGGACCTTGCTTTGTTGTGCACTGGTGCACAGTCATGTTGGAAGAGGACGGGGCCCGCTCCAAACTGTTCTCACAAGGTTGGGAGCATGGAATTGTCCAAAATGTTTTGGTATCCTGGAGCATTCAAAGTTCCTTTCACTGGAACTAAGGGGCCAAGCCCAACCCCTGAAAAGCAACCCCACACCATAATTCCTCCTCCACCAAATTTCACACTCTGCACAATGCAGTCCGAAATGTAGCGTTCTCCTGGCAACCTCCAAACCCAGACTGGTCCATCAGATTGCCAGATGGAAAAGCGTGATTCATCACTCCAGAGAAGGCGTCTCCACTGCTCTAGAGTCCAGTGGCGACGTGCTTTACACCACTGCATCCCACGCTTTGCATTGGACTTGATGATGGATGGCTTGGATGCAGATGCTCGGCCATGGAAACCCATTCCATGAAGCTCTCTGCGTACTGTACGTGGGCTAATTGGAAGGTCACATGAAGTTTGGAGCTCTGTAGCAACTGACTGTGCAGAAAGTTGGCAACATCTTTGCACTATGCGCTTCAGCATCCGCTGACCCCTCTGTCAGTTTATGTGGCCTACCACTTGGTGGCTGAGTTGCTGTTGTTCCCAAACTCTTCCATTTTCTTATAATAAAGTCGACAGTTGACTTTGGAATATTTAGGAGCGAGGACATTTCACGACTCGATTAGTTGCACAGGTGGCATCCTATGACAGTTCCACGCTGGAAATCACTGAGAGCGGCCCATTCTTTCACAAACGTTTGTAGAAACAGTCTCCATGCCTAAGTACTTGATTTTATACACCTGTGGCCGGGCCAAGTGATTGGGACACCTGATTTTGATCATTTGGATGTGTGGCCAAATACTTTTGGCAATATAGTGTATATAGAAGCAACTTTCTCTATAAGAAAGAAGCAACTTTCTCCATAAGAAAAAATGTGAACATGAATAATTTCAGCCTGGAAAAAAAGTCCATCTTTTAGTTAAGGTTGGTACACTTGGAACACAATTCAAAGTGTTACTGTATATCAAAGAAACGTTCTAATTATTAACTAAGCCAAAAATCACCTGCCCTTTGAACTGTCTTCCTATGCAGTCGACACGCACACACACTGTCGCTGGTGCACTCAGTTTGAAATCACAAAACTAACTTTAACAGCCAGGTAGTCACAATCAAAGTTCCCTCTAAGGTGCACACCTGTGCAATTGCGCACTGCTCAAGCGTCCTCTGCGCACGGCAAATCTATGCCACGCACAAAATCAAATAAAAAAATAAGCGCATAACAATTTTCGACACGACACGGACACGACAGAGAAAACAGTTTTCGTCATCATTGTTCAAATATTGTAACGTCTGTCGAGACGCTTTGAGGACATGAATTCCATCCATCACTTTACTGAGCAAAACTCTTTATTGTCTGCCATAAACACATCACCAAAACATTAGTAAAAAAAATTATATCTAGCAAAACTGGTCATTTTCTGCAGTACAAACCAGACCAAAAGCAACTTTGTTATATCAACAGCAGCCGCTCGCTCTTTCTCACTTGCGCCAACACATGCACATATGGCACTTAGCCAGTGATGCGTTTACAGCCACACAAAAAGTCAGACAACTCCAACACCACACAAAGTGTCATTCCAGGTCGTTACACTATGATTTACCAATCAAATGTGTGCTTATTCTAGTGTCATTTATTAGGAATCTTAATCTATAAAATATTAATCATGAAATGCTGTTAGTGTATTAAATAAATACTAATAAAAATATATTTTTTACAAACAGTAAGTTGCAGGAATGTACACATGATCCCCTGCTTACATCTCATTGTGCAACATGTGAATGTTTTAATGGCAACTAAATGCAATGTCTGAAAGGGGTACAAATTATTTCCAAAGCAGGACCTCCACCCAGACAAACAATACAAGTACACAGTTCATGAAAAACAATATTTTTTGTTATTGTCATTGAAAGTGGGCCTAAACACTTATATTAGAAAATCATCTCATGGAAATGACTGCTGTCATTTGATTATAATAATAAGAGAATGTTGTCTGTCTATCTGTGTTGGCCCTGCGATGAAGTGGCAACTTGTCCAGGGTGTACCCCGCCTTCCGCCCGAATGCAGCTGGGATAGGCTCCAGCACCCCCCGCAACCCCAAAAGGGACAAGCGGTAGAAAATGGATGGATGGATGGAGATTGAACTGGTTATGTAGTCAGGTTTGGTACAGGTGTGCTGCTGGTGTAGCCACAGTGTGCACGTCTGATGTTGCTCACATGGGCTCCACTGAATGCTCAGGGAGTTTTGGCGTTTTCTCACACACATGAAAAATTAGAGAGAACATTGGTCACAATGATTAGGAATAAAACATTAATACACTTCACCTCGAAGGTTAATCTTGTTTGTGTGCTGCGGAAGAAGGGGAAGAGGCAGTGCCGATACTTCCGGAATGTTTCAAATCAAACATCGCTTGACAATTGCTTTCTTTGTCCTCATGAGTTAGCAAAATTAGAAAAACGTTGCAAAAAGTTTAAAATCATTTAAAGAGCACACAAAGTAGAACCTAGCACAGTAGCTAATGTGCTAAATGAATGAGTAGTGGCGATTGATAAGCCTGCCAAAAAATGGCTGTGCTGCCGGGCACAAAATGGGTGGAGGAAACATTTCACAGTGACATGGTTCACACACCAAAGCATGTTTTTATTTGGTCTGTGGTCCGTAAATAGAAACGTCCGTACAAAAAAAATTATTGTTAAATCGATATTCCACTGCACGTGTGTGTTACGTGGACCATTGTTTATGTGCTCGAATCCGAAAGAAGTTGGGAAATAATGCTTACAATACTTTCGAAATTTAGCACCAACTTAAATGCCGAGTCTACAATTGGGCGAATGGTCCACAAAAGCAAATAACCAACAGGGTCCAAAAATATTGGCATCAACAGCTGTGACTGTAGGCCAGAGGTGCCCACTACGTCAATGGCGAGCTACCAGTCGATGGCGGAGGGTGTGTCAGTCGATCGCCAGCCAGGCATTAAAAAAATAGTCCTAAAAATGAGTGATCATCAATCTTCACTAAGATGTCACTTTCGTCACTTGATTGACATTCGCGGCACCCGAGGGTCTTGTGAGACGATGCTGGCTGCTGCCAGCTCAGTATTAAGAAAAAATGAGGGACAGGAATTTGAGAAATACTTTTTATCCTTCCGTCAAAAGCCTAAACACTGACCGCACAGTTCCTGTCTTCACAATAAAAGTGCTGCTCCCTCCTGCCTGCGTTAACAAAATAAGAGTCTCCAAAAACTAGCGCAAACAAACTACCAAGCTACGGAGTTTGCCGTCAATGTATTTCTTGTAAAGTGTATAAAAAGGAGTATGGAAGCTGGACAAATAAGATGCCAAAAACCAACCACTTTCATGTGGTATTGGACAGAGAGTAGGACTTTTTTTTCCTCCTCCACAATGTAAAATAGAAGATGTGGAAGTTGTCAGCACGACTGTGAATCTTGTCTGATTCCAATCAATGCAAGTCATCAGAATCAGGTAATACACCAACTTATATTCTTGTCTTCATGAAAGAAAGGAATCTATATGTTAAACATGCATGTATTTTGTACACCTTTAACATGTAAACAAAAACGGCCAAATAATTAATATATATAAATAAATAAATACACATACGTTATTAAATATATATATATATATATATATATATATATATATATATATATATATATATTAGGGGTGTAACGGTACGTGTATTTGTATTGAACCATTTCGGTACGGGGGTTCCGGTTCGGTTCGGAGGTGTACCGAACGAGTTTCCACACGGACATATTAAGTAGCGTAACTCACGTTGTGTAAACAATGCACACCGAGGCACAACACAGTGTGCATTTTTTACTCAAAAGGGTTGCGTGTATTTTCAATGTACGTTCAGGTTAAGAAGGGGTTAAA
>NC_084754.1:37440412-37465412 GCF_033978785.1 Entelurus aequoreus | reverse complement strand
AGGGGTTCGGTGAGTCGGGCTCAGGGGTTTGACGGAGGTCAAGACACACCCGACTCATCGTGTAAACAAAAACTTCTCCCTATCGGCGTATTACGGATACGGCAACAGTAGAAGTCACACTGATTTGCAGGTGTGTACTTTGTTGTGAGTTTATGCACTGTGTGGGTTTTGTTCTTTGAACAAGGTGATGTTCATGCACGGTTCATTTTGTGCACCAGTAAAAAAACATGGTAACACTTTAGTATGGGGAACATATTCACCATTAATTAGTTGCTTATTAACGTATAAATTAGTAACATATTGGCTCTTAACTAGTCATTATTAAGTACTTATTAATGCCTTATTCGGCATGGCCTTATTATAAGCCTAACCCTCTAATTGGCCCTAACCCTCTAACCCTAACCCTACCTAAATAACTCTAAATTAAGTCTTTGTTACTTAGAATATGTTCCCGTAGTGTCCAAAAAACTCTAAATTAAATATGTGTTACTTAGAATATGTTCCCCATACTAAAGTGTTACCAAAAACATAAAATTTGTCTTGAATTTGAAAAAAAAATGTTTTTAAATATTTTTCACTAAAGATGCGAATTTTTAAATTTCACTAAAGGGAAACTGGTGGGGTTCGGTACCTCCAACAAGGTTAAGAACCACTGATATAGTTCCTTCAAAATAGCCACCCTTTGCTCCGATTACTGTTTTGCACTCACCTGAAATGGTTTTCACTTCACAGGTGTGCTTTATCAGGGTTGATTAGTGGAATTTATTGCTTTACCTTTGGGTTTGGGACCATCAGTTGTGTTGTGAATGAGAAGGTGTGTCCAAACTTTTGGACAGTACTGTATATGAAAGTCAATGAAAAGAGAGACCTGTCACCCTACAACTTGATCAGTAAAATTTTGGTAGTAATTCAAAAGTGTTTTTTTTATACATGAACTCTTTTAATGTAATAGAGATGAAAATGACTTAACAACATTCCAACGAGTCAGGATAAGGTTGAAAACTGACACATTTTTTCCAAAAGCGTTCTTTCGATTATCGCAGGTGTTACCATAGATCAGGGGTGCCCATTACGTCGATCGCGAGCTACCGGTCGATGGCGGAGGGTGTGTCAGTCGATCACCAGCCAGGCTTTAAAAAAATAGACCAAAAAATTAGCGATCATCAATCCTCACAAAGACGTCACTTTCGTCACTTGATTGACATTCACGGCACCTGAGGGTCTTGTGAGATGACGCTGGCTGCTGCCAGATCATTAATAATAAAAAATGACCGACAGGAAGGCGAGAAACACTTTTTATTTGAACAGACTCTTGTGCCGTACCTGCCGTCAAAACTCTAAAGACCGACTGCACAGTTCCTGTCTTCTCGATAAAAGCGCTGCTCCATCCTGCCTGCGCTAACAAAATAAATGTCTCAGAAAGCTGGCGTGCACAAGCTAGCAAGCTACGGAGTTTGCCGTCAATGTATTTTTTGTAAAGTGTATAAAAAGGAGTATGGAAGCTGAACAAATAAGATCCCAAAAACCAACCACTTTTATGTGGTATTGGACAGAAAGGAGGACTTTTTTTCTCCTCCATTTAAAAATGTGGACGTTCTCAGCAATCAATGCAAGTCATCAGAATCAGGTAATACACCAACTTATATTCTTGTCTTCATGAAAGAAAGGGATCTATATGTTAAACATGCTTGTATTATCATTTAACACCTTTAACTTGTTACCAAAAACCTCTCTATCATAAATAGATATAAATTATATATATGAATGAGGTAGATCCCCTCGACTTGGTCAATTGAAAAGTAGGCAGAAAAAGTGTGGGCACCCCTGTGTTGGATGAATTTCCAGTAAGTAGGCACGCGATTGAATTTATGAGAACTCTTTATGATCCCTACACACACGTATAAACACGTCATACACTATAAGGCATTCTTCATTTTAACATGAAAAGGTAAATGCGTACTCAAATCTCAAAAATCTGTGATGCACTGAAAGCGTAGTACGTTAACTGCAAGGGAGCGCTGTATAAAATGAACACACGTACAAAATATTATTTTAAAATGCCTAAAGGGGAACTGCATTTTTGGGGGGATTATTGTTCATCATTCACAATCCTTATGTGAGACAAGAACAGTTTTGTGCATTTTAAATCGTAAATAAAACTCCAGCAAGAGGTGGCTAACAATGAAGGTAATCTATTCTGCCTATAAAGCCAGCTAAAAAACATCCAATAATCTTCAGCGTTTTTGTAATATACTGTATATGTAATGTAGTATCAGCACGGACATAATACAGTTAAAAGTTTACATACACTTGTAAAGAACATAATGTCATGGCTGTCTTGAGTTTCCAATCATTTCTACAATTCTTATTTTTTTGTGATTGAGTGATTGGATCACATACTTGGTCACAAAAAACATTCATTAAGTTTGCTTCTTTTATGAATTTATTATGGGTCTACTGAAAATGTGACCAAATCTGCTGGGTCAAAAGTATACATACAGCAATGTTAATATTTGCTTACATGTCCCTTGGAAAGTTTCACTGCAATAAGGAGCTTTTGGTAGCCATCCACAAGCTTCTGCTTGAATTTTTGACCACTCCTCTTGACAAAATTGGTGCAGTTCAGCTAAATGTGTTCGTTTTCTGACATGGACATGTTTTTTCAGCATTGTCCACACTATTAAGTCAGGACTTTGGGAAGGCCGTTCTAAAACCTTCATTCTAGCCTGATTTAGCCATTCATTTACCACTTTTGACGTGTGTTTGGGGTCATTGTCCTGTTGGAACACCCAACTGCACCCAAGACCCAACCTCCGGGCTGATGATTTTAGGTTGTCCTGAAGAATTTGGAGGTAATCCTCCTTTTTCATTGTCCCATTTACTCTCTGTAAAGCACCAGTTCCATTGGCAGCAAAACAGGCCCAGAGCATAATACTACCACCACCATGCTTGACAGCATGTGTGGTGTTCCTGGGATTAAAGGCCTCACCTTTTCTCCTCCAAACATATTGCTGGGTATTGTGGCCAAACAGCTAAATTTTTGTTTCATCTTACCACAGTACTTTCCTCCAGAAGGTCTTGTGTTTGTCCAGTTGATGTCAGATGAAACAAAAATGTGTATGTAAACTTTTGACCACGACTGTATGTCATATTTATCGTATCATTTACATTTTTTCACAGAGTGCATTGCAACGTTGGCTATTTTCTTCAATAACAAGAACTACTACAAATCATGGCGGACTTCATGAGAGCCGACGGCGATTTACGTAGAATGAGCTACAAGTTTTAGACGCTAAGTGATCAGCAGATCCAGCTGTCGTGAAACACCAAGCATCACACTGCAAAACAGATCTGACAAAGTATAAGATCAAAACTAGATCTTGGGTGTAAAAAAAATATTAAAAACTAGTGTGTCCAAGCAGCTTGTTCAATTTACTTGATAATACATCCTTTAAGATTTGCATATCTAGAAATTACCAGGAATTTTAACATCCATCCATCCATTTTCTACCGCTTGTCCTTTAACATATAAATAAGTATTTTACTCTTGTAATTCTTAGACTAAGCATCTTCCGGATGATGCAAACATTTTTTATGTGGGGAAAACCAAAATATCTTATTTGATTAGTTATGTTCTCATTTTTAAACTACAAACCCCGTTTCCATATGAGTTGGGAAATTGTGTTAGATGTAAATATAAATGGAATACAATGATTTGCAAATCCTTTTCAACCCATATTCAATTGAATGCACTACAAAGACAAGATATTTAATGTTCAAACTCATAAACTTTATTTTTTATTTGCAAATAATAATTAACTTAGAATTTCATGGCTGCAACACGTGCCAAAGTAGTTGGGAAAGGGCATGTTCACCACTGTGTTACATGGCCTTTCCTTTTAACAACACTCAGTAAACGTTTGGGAACTGAGGAGACACATTTTTTAAGCTTTTTAGGTGGAATTCTTTCCTATTCTTGCTTGATGTACAGCTTAAGTTGTTCAACAGTCCAGGGGTCTCCGTTGTGGTATTTTAGGCTTCATAATGCGCCACACATTTTCAATGGGAGACAGGTCTGGACTACAGGCAGGCCAGTCTAGTACCCGCACTATTTTACTATGAAGCCACGTTAATGTAACACGTGGCTTGGCATTGTCTTGCTGAAATAAGCAGGGGCGTCCATGGTAACATTGCTTGGATGGCAACTTATGTTGCTCCAAAACCTGTATGTACCTTTCAGCATTAATGGCACCTTCACAGATGTGTAAGTTACCCATGTCTTGGGCACTAATACACCCCCATACCATCACAGATGCTGGCTTTTCAACTTTGCGCCTATAACAATCCGGATGGTTCTTTTCCTCTTTGTTCCGGAGGACACGATGTCCACAGTTTCCAAGAACAATTTGAAATGTGGACTCGTCAGACCACAGAACACTTTTCTACTTTGTATCAGTCCATCTTAGATGAGCTCAGGCCCAGCGAAGCCGACGGCGTTTCTGGGTGTTGTTGATAAACGGTTTTCGCCTTGCATAAGACAGTTTTAACTTGCACTTACAGATGTAGCGACCAACTGACAGTGGGTTTCTGAAGTGTTCCTGAGCCCATGTGGTGATATCCTTTACACACTGATGTCGCTTGTTGATGCAGTACAGCCTGAGGGATCGAA
Source organism: Entelurus aequoreus (assembly GCF_033978785.1). Taxonomy (NCBI): domain Eukaryota; kingdom Metazoa; phylum Chordata; class Actinopteri; order Syngnathiformes; family Syngnathidae; genus Entelurus; species Entelurus aequoreus. Next base: position 37,460,743 of record NC_084754.1, on the reverse strand, counting down.
GGTCACGGGCTTAGCTGCCTACGTGCAGTGATTTCTCCAGATTCTCTGAACCCTTTGATGATATTACAGACTGTAGATGGTGAAATCCCTAAATTCCTTGCAATAGCTGGTTGAGAAAGGTTTTTCTTAAACTGTTCAACATTTGCTCACGCATTTGTTGACAAAGTGGTGACCCTCGCCCCATCCTTGTTTGTGAATGACTGAGCATTTCATGGAATCTACTTTTATACCCAATCATGGCACCCACCTGTTCCCAATTTGCCTGTTCACCTGTGGGATGTTCCAAATAAGTGTTTGATGAGCATTCCTCAACTTTATCAGTATTTATTGCCACCTTTCCCAACTTCTTTGTCACGTGTTGCTGGCATCAAATTCTAAAGTTAATGATTATTTGCAAAAAAAAAAGTTTATCAGTTTGAACATCAAATATCTTGTCTTTGTAGCATATTCAACTGAATATGGGTCGAAAATGATTTGCAAATCATTGTATTCCGTTTATATTTACATCAAACACAATTTCCCAACTCATATGGAAACGGGGTTTGTAGAATAGAAAACATATAATATTCATGCTAAAATTAAGATTATGATGTAAAGTCAATGACTCTTAAAACTCTGGAAATTTCCAGAATTTTATTTTAAGCTTTTGCAAGTAGCAAATAATTTGCAGTCCATGTAGTACTATTGCGAAGTGCGAAAACAAGAAATACAAACTACAAACATAGAAAAACAATCACTTACTGTACAATGTCCGCTGTCACTGGGATGCCGACTGATGGGATGTTTATATCTTTCAGCACAAAACGTGTGTTCCCCGTTTAGATGATGAATCCTTGCTACTCAGGTAGAAACTGCTGAGAGAGAACAAGCATATTGCCACATCTTCGGGTCTCCATGTAAGTTCAAAGTTCAACATCTTGGCTTATGGCCGCAACCTTCTCCTATACAAGAGAGAGGCACGAGTTATAATCTAGAAGAAACTTTTACCAACTCAGAGGCGATGCAGCAGCAGCTGCAAAGTATGTCAATAGCTGCAGTACAAACAAGGCGCTGTGTTGCTAAAAATAGTTCCTCTGCATTAGCTCTTATATTATGTTGCTAATACTTAGTTAATATACAATTAATGAAGTAATGATGGTAGATTTTTTTATGTTTTTTTATGGGTGGAATATATGACTCCAATTGGCTACATTGTTGGTCACCTCTTGCTTGCATTTTTTTTATTTTATTTAGTATACACAAAAAAGAGAACATTTGTGTTATTGTCTCACATAAGGAATGTGAATTATAGGACAAATTCAAAGTTCCCCTTTAAACAATAATGTATTTTGTGAAACACAAAAGACAATGATATCAAATGACATCCTTAATCGCCAGTTAGTCCTTAACAAGGATCCTAATGTAAAAACATATTGCAGAATAAATAAAACATAAAGAATGAATAAATAATCTAAGAACAGCCAACAAATCAATTGTTTATTATGTTCAACAATTTTATTTTTATTAATTAAGATACAAATGAACAAAATAATCAATAGAAATTTTTTTTTTTTTTTTTATATCAAAATTTCCCTTTTTTCAATAAAAATGGTTTTCCAATGTACAAAAATAATGTTTGAATTATTGGCCTTGTGTGCAAGAAAAACCCATCAAAAACTGCAGCATTTCTCCTCATAAATGTCTATTTGTCATTTTTCTATTCTAAACACGCTCAAAGAAACAGAGTGTGTTTTAAGTTAAAACTAAAGTATTACGAATGATATTGAATCATTTGTCTTTTTTCAGCTCGGAGCTAAAAGATCCATTTGCATATATTGCAGGCCACTTTGGAAGAAAGTGGTCTAATTTAATAACAAACATATCACTCAGACATAAGTGCAATAATAGGATTTGCCTTTGCATTTACCCAAATTACATGCACTCGGTTCATGACTGTACACTATAATAATATAATAATTTGGAATAAATTTAGACCTAACTATATTTAAAAAAATAATGTGTGCTCAGCAAGAATGAAAGGATGGAGATAGCTGATTAAATATTGATTTTTGTGGCATAAAAGCTTTTTTACGATCAACGATAAAATACATATTCACAAACATAATATGAGGATGTTTAATTTGGCAGTAAATGCATGTTTATTTAATGCACATTTGGTTTAACACTACACGTGTCATTGTGTGTACGTTGTGGACGCTTGTGTGTGTCGCTGTTGACCGCGACAAAGTTATGATGCTTTGTTTTTTTTAGCATAACTGTCTAAAAAGCTTTCAGTCGTGTGGTTTAAACATTAGGGAGATATTCTACAGAAATACAAGAGGTTTTAAAGCAGGGATGTCAAACTGGTTTTCATTGAGGGCCACATGGCAGTTGTGGCTGCCATTAGAGGGCCGCTTGGAACAGCCAATAATGTATGAATTTGCCTCTGGATGTCATTATTAATTATATACATTGTTTTAAGTAGATTGTCGATTTTACAGTACAAACTTTACATTTACAACATGTTACTGTAAAATAACTTTTTTTTAATTTTTTACAACATTTTACGGTAAATATAAACAGTACCACTGTTTTGTTTTTTTAAGGAAAAAGCTAGCAGCTTAGTTGCCAGAATTTTACTATTAAATTGACATTGGTTTTTACAACATTATATTGTTCATGGAAAAACAGTACAAGTTCTTTTTTTATTCTGGCAACTTAGCTGCCAGTTTTTCTACCGTAAAAACAAATGCATCGTCTTTCCATTTACAAATGTTATGTTGTGTTGTTGTATTTTATTTTTTTATTATATCGTATATGTATTGTGTGCTTTTTTTTCTTTTTCTCTCTTTTTCTTTGAAATTGTAATTTTACTGCCTTTTTTACATCATGGCCAGGGCACTACAGATAAAAACTAGCCTTTTGGCTAATTCTGGCTTTTTTAACCATGTGTAGTCATGTGTTTTATGAAATAGCATTGTCCCCTTTGAAATAAACTAATCTTAATCTTACAGTAATACACCGTTAAAAAACGTTTTTTATTTATTTACAGTAATATGCTGTAAAGAACACCGTAAAATGTATTGTGTTTTTTATTAATTTTATGGGTGGTTTGCTGTAGAATCATAAGTCAAGCAGATATTTAAGTATTTATTTTTATATAGACAACATTTTTTGGGAAAGTATGATAATATACTGTAATATTTGTTATAATAATAATAGATACTATTAAAAGTTTAAAAGGCATTCAATTTCAATCATTACATATATTTTTTTCTGTCAAAATGAATAAAGTCAATTACATTTAGTGAGAAAATATGAAGTACTTTATTGACACATATCATTTCCAGGTGTTTGCGGGCCAGGAATGATGTCGTGGGCCAGATCTGGCACCCAGGCCTGGAGTTTGACACCTGTGCTTTAAAGTGTTTGTCATGTCCTGTTTGTGTTTTAAGTGTCTTTGCTTGATGTATTCAAGGTGTCTGCTGATCCAATAAATGTAAAATTTTTACAATTTTTTTTTTGTTTTACTTTTTTTTAGAGCGAGGCCAATAAAGCCAGTTGCAAAACTACTGAAATCCGTCAAGTAAATGCCCAGGTAGAAAATGGAATGGTGCGATGTAAACGCTATATTTTTGGATTTAAGAGTCTTTTGAGATTAGAGCTGTCCCTGGGCTGATTGTTATGCTTAAAGTTGCAAGCAAAAAGCAACTTTTTCGACTAATCTGTCTACCAACTAACAAACGGACACAGATTAAGGTCTTCACTTTAATCCTAATCATTAGTTAGCAGGGTTACCAAAACTACTTGTTCTAGTACCATTTCTATGGAACTGTATGAAACAAAAAGCGAGAATCCAATTGAATGTTAGTAGCAACGATCAGGATTAAGATGGAGACTTTAATCCGGAAAATAATGGATGTGGCTCTTGTCTGTCGCAAAATTGGCAAATCCAACTCCATCATGCCTCTGTGCAAGCACATTTTATTGTGAAAGGGCAAATAAAGAACACACAAGCATGGTGGGTTAGTGGCGATTAGTGACACCACAGGTTTGATCCCCGTGAAGTGTAATTGCATTCAGACAATCTCGTGTTTATTTCTTTCCAGCATCTATTTGGACTGAAGAGCGCAGAGGAATGACATATTGATTTTTAGTCATGGCAAGAACAGATTAAAGTTTCCTCAATAAATCTGTTGTTGTCTTATTGTATTGACCACTTCCTGTTTGTCTCCTTGAGATGAGGTTTGGACTTTTCCTTTCCGAACGGAATCATGTTGGAAACCTATCTTACTTTAAGACTTTTACACCTACACGGTTTGTAAGGATGTAAGGTTTTCTCCAAACGAACTAAGGAGTTTGTTCTGGAATATTCTCTATACCAGGGGTCCCCAAACATTTTGACTCGGGGGCCGCATTGGGTTAAAACAAGTTGGCCGCGGGCCGGGCTCTGTGTCTGTGTGTGTGTATATATATATATATATATATATATATATATATATATATATATATATATATATATATATATATATATTTTTTTTTTTTACTTAATCCTGCGGGCAGGATTTTGGACGCTGGCCGGCCGTATCCGGCCCGCGGTCCGTAGTTTGAGGACCACTTCTCTATACTTTCATTAGACCGTCTGGCCTGGACCTAAATTCGGAAATGGAGAACAATAGATAACCTATATCAATGTTTCCGTTTGTCCAAAACTTTTAGTATTGCCGTTAACACTATTTTAGTGCGTAGAAACGAGAAAAAGAACGCATTCGAGGCAAAAACATTGAAGTCCAGTCTACTTCAACACGAAACTGGCACTACCGGGCTTTTAACAGTTTTATACATCACCAAATCATTTACTTTTAAAGAAGGCAAAACACATAATTCATGACCTAATTAGTTGTTTAAACACCAAATACTCACAGTCAGCGAAGAAGCTGTGGAACTTTCCAGACGTTTACTGCGTTAGCTCTGTTGCTCGCTACTAACAACGCGCCCCCTGGTGTGCTGAAATATGTATTACAGCAGCACCTGAAGACATTACACTCAATTAGTCTCCCTTCCTGTTGTGGTTTTAAATAAAAAAAATATACTGAATTGTTCTCTTCTCATGTTGTGTTTTTCAATCAAAAAAGACGCCTGAGTTGCGTTTTGAAGCTTTACTAACGTCTTGTCAATCACCACAGCCTGTTTAATCACAACAGTATCCATGCGCGATCTCCTAAAAAGACATCGCGCCGAATTACTACACGTAAAATAGTTCCCACACTTAATAACCATTACAAGACAATAGGTAAGAGCCTTGTATTGACATTATGTCATATATTCACAATTTGTTTTACACACAATGACTATAGTATAGTTTATATAACATAGATATTAAAATTATGAATTATGGAGGCAATTTGTTTATATATATATATATATATATATATATATATATATATATATATATATATATATATATATATATATATATATATATATATATATATATATATATATATATATATATATATATGTATGTATAGCCTATACAGATATATGTGTACATATTATAATAATATAATGGATATATAATTAATAATTACTAGAATTAAATATTAAGAGTATGTGACAGTTCTACTCCTACCTTGTTTACGTTCGTGACAGCTTCCTTAAAGTTTTGTAATCAATCAGAAATATCAAGCAGCTTAAATGCGCGAAACATGGTTAGTGTGGAGAGGTTTTTCATTTATTTTCATTCTTTTCATCATACCTTTAAATGGGTGTAATTAAGATTTTTTTTTATGGTAGTTAGCTTTTTTAAAAAAAATAATATCCACAACGTTCAGTAAGCTGGATGTGTTGTGTGACTTGTTTGTTGACTTTTTGTGCTGGGTTAATTTTTTTTTCCTGCGCCATGACTAGGGATGGTTTGTCACACCGCGGTGTGGGAAGTCTTGTCTTGGTTTTTTCTGTCTTGTGATTTGCATGTTTTATTTTGAAAAGCAACTCCTCTTGTTTCAGATCACGGGTCCTTCCTCTTGTGTCACCAGTCTGACGTCATCCCTGACCCTTGATTGTTTCCACCTGTTTCCCATTACCCTCATGTTCCATATAAGCCCATGCCTCCCCTTGTTCTGTGCCAGATTGTCTCGAGCTTTCGTGCCTGTCTAGCATTCATGTTCATGTTCATGTCCATGCCTTGCCTCGTCCCACGTCTACTTCCTTGTATCCAGAAATTCCCACGCTGTAATTTTGAGTTAACTTTTTCTCCTCCCTCAGAGCGACTTTTGTTATCTAGCCTTTTTTAAACCGCAGTGGTGAATTATGATTTTTTCCTAATGATCTTCCTTCCTCAAAGTTTTTGAGTAATTTTTTTGTTTACATTTATTAGAATAAGATTAGAGTAGTAATTTTTATAGTCATTATTTTTCTTCCTCCTGTTGGAGCGATTTTCGGTTTTCCCCTTTTTGGAACCTTTTTTCGCTGTCTGTTTTTTGTGACCCAAAGTATTTGAATATACTCTGCTCTGTAGGTTAAATAGTTTAAAAAATAAAAGCTTCATTTAGAATCCCATCTCTGCATCTGAGTCCCTTCCTTCGTCCAAGCCTGACAGGGTTGTTTGGAATGGGTCGTATAAGTCAATGCTGTGCATGTACACTCCATAGTCACTAGCCTGTGTCACTCACGTTGTCCACAAGATGGCAACGACAAAGCTCCTATCTAACCACCAGATTGGTGAATTCATGCCAAACTTGCGGGCCAAATTGAAGACACCTGTGCTCTAAACCTATAATAAACAGAATAATGACAGAAAGATGTATTACATGTAAATGGAAATACTTTATTTCACTATTACACAATAACAAGCTCGTAAAGAAACAAAAGTTGGGGGGAAAAGTGCAATAAAAAGCTACCAAGCACCACTAATACTGACGACTGGTAAGTGTGGCAAAAGAACGCTAACTGGTCTCTGCACAGTCTAAAAGGTAAAAGTATCAACAGTATCATCTTTCACAATTGAATAAATGAGCAAAGAAAATCAAACAAAGTTTGGACATCAAGCACAGTCATGCCAGTTAATATTTGTATGTTACAAGGTCATGTGGGGCGGGTGAACAAAGGGTGAAGTCCATCATCATCATGTTGGGTAGAAAGACCAAGAAACACTCGTAGTGTTTTTAGGAATGGGACCAATCCTGCTGGCATTTACAATAATAATGTGGTTCCTCATGATGATAATAGGAAGATGAGGGCGCCTCCATGCGGCGGAAACATTCCTGTCGAGATCAGTGAGGAGACGTTATTCGAGGGCGGCCATGGAGGTGGTGTTTATTTTTCTTCTGGTTGTATTTTACATGGAGGAGAATGCTGTACAGGTGCCGCCACTAAAGGCACATGGGGTCCACTGAGCAACAGATGTGTCCGTTCTGTGGGAGAGAGGGAGACAAAGACCACGTGGTCAATGGCATCAGACAGAAAGTGCCAGATGGCACAGAAAGGACAGGGAAAGGCGGCTGTAGTGGTGTGTCACAGGAGACTGCAGCAAAACTTGGTAACCTTTTTTTTTTCTTTTTAAGTTTTTTTTTTTTTTTTTAACACGTCCTCACAGTAAGTTCAAGTTAAAGTACCACTGATAGTCACACACACACTAGGTGTGGTGAAATTACCCTCTGCATTTGACCCATCCCCTTGTTCCACACTCTGGGAGGTGAGGGGAGCAGTGAGCAGCAGCGGTGGCCGCGATCGGGAATCATTTTGGTGATTTAACCCCCAATTAATAATAATAATAATAATAATATATTTTATTTGTAAAAAGCACTTTACATTGAGTAAACAACCTCAAAGTGCTACAGTGTATTAAAAAGATAAATAAATAAAAACATAATAAAAATAAATAAAAATAAAAACTAAAACAGCCTAATAGCTAGAACTAGTATGCATATATCTAAAAAAAGGCTTTTTAAAAAGTTAGGGTTTTAAGCCTTTTTTAAAAGCATCCACAGTCTGTGGTGCCCTCAGGTGGTCAGGGAGATCGTTCCACAGACTGGGAGCGGCGGAGCAGAAATTCCAGCCCTTGATGCTGAGTCTTTGGTATTACTCGGCCGGGGTTCGAACTCACGCCCTACCGATCTCAGGGCGGACACTCTAACCATACCAGTGATGGCGAAGAACAGGAAACGCCACTCATTGATGATGACACGTAAAAGATGGACTTTCTACATTGTTGACGTCTATCAGTAAGAGAAGAACAAAGTCAGCTGTGTTTTCTTTTATTGTGAAGAGACTCTCCTCCCAACACCAGGAGTCGTAGATCCTCTAAATGACAGAAGTGTTATGGTTACTAAGGGGAGGTGACGGCGACAGACACTAGATGGCAGTAAGGTTCACTATTATTATTATTATTATTAATATATATATATATATATATATATATATATATATATATATATATATATATATATATATATATATATATATATATATATATATATAATAATAATAATATCAACAATACAACTAAACTATAGAATGAAGTGTGTGACCAAAATACAAGAGTGTGAAGTAATACTATGTGTGTAATTTAACTGAAGTGTGTTACCAAAGTGTTGACGAGAGCAAACGGGCAGTCCATGGGGCAGGCAGGTGATCCGGGCGAGAGAGAAGCATCAGAAGAAAGTCCAAGCGGGAGGTCGAGAATCCAAAAGGCAGTCCGGGGGGCAAGGGGAACAAGGAGGGATCACAGGGGAACACGGGAAGCGCTGCGGGAAGACAACAAGAACATCAGAACAATGGAAACATGGAAGTCACAGGGAAGGAGCGAGTTCGCGGGATGGAAGACAGATACAGGACGCTTACAAGGGTAAAGAAGACTATACTCCGGCGCCGCCTGGCAGGTTCTGCGAGCTTATGAAGGCAGGTCCTTCATTAAGTGCAGGTGTGCAGAATGCCGGTGATCGTTTGCAGCTGGCGGCTGCCGCGGGGCGGAGACGCGCACGGCGCGCTCCTGGATGTGCGCGCCCGTGGGCGTGTCCCGAGGTGCGCTCACTGGAGCGCGCAGACGGATGAGAGGCGTTGGCAGGAGCCTGAGCCGTAACAGTACCCCCCTCCTTATGGACAGCTTCCAGATGTCCTACTGGTCGTACCACAAACAAAAACACATGAACAAAAGTCAAGGGTGGGCGGCGGGGTGAACTGGTGGTGGGTCACCGGCCCAAATGTCCCCGAATCCACCGGGGACGGGTCTGGTGGCGGCGGCGAGTAGAATGCCGCTGAGGCCGGCGAGGCGGGCGACCAAGGTACGGCCACCATCTTGGCCGTCGGAAAGGCGGACGCGAGTGGCGCCATGGTGCGTCTCGCCAGAGACGAGATGACATCGGAGGCAAAGAGGATGACGTCATCGGCGGCGTGGTAGCGACAGACATCGGCGGCGAGGAAGCGGCAGATGTCATCGGCGACGTGGAAGCGGCAGACGTCATCGGCAATGCAGGCATGGAAGCAGCAGGCGTTGTCGGCGCCGGAGACGAGGACAGCTGAGGATCAGGCCGAGGTGCTGAGGTCGACACTGCAGGCCGAGGGGCAGAGGTGGAGGCCAGCCTGGAAGCTGGCGGAGACGCAGGAGTCAGCCTGGAAGCTGGTGCTAAATCGGAGGCTAGTTCGGGGACAGGTGCTAGCTCGGAGGCTAGCTCGGGGACAGGTGCTAGCTCGGACGCTAGCTCGGGGTCAGGTGCTAGCTCGGACGCTAGCTCGGGGTCAGGTGCTAGCTCGGACGCTAGCTCGGGGTCAGGTGCTAGCTCGGACGCTAGCTCGGGGTCAGGTGCTAGCTCGGACGCTAGCTGCGGGGCGGAGACGCGCACGGCGCGCTCCTGGATGTGCGCGCCCGTGGGCGTGTCCCGAGGTGCGCTCACTGGAGCGCGCAGACGGATGAGAGGCGTTGGCAGGAGCCTGAGCCGTAACAAGAAGCAGTGTTTTCACAGCAGACATTCTCGTCAAAGATCCTTTATATGACCTGAGCGCTTGGTTGTTTTTAGAAAACTACAGCAAAAATGCAAGTCAAAGATCCTCCATGTGACAGGAGCTGTTTTGAAGCACCTACAACACTGTGAAAAGGCTAGTCATAGATCCTTCTATTGGACTGGAAGAAACTAACCAAAGATCCTCAAAATGACAGGAGCAATCTGCTGTTTTTCCAGAAACTACAGAAAATATGTCCCTGGACACATGAGGACTTTGAATATGACCAATGTATGATCCTGCAACTACTTGGTATCGGATCAATACCTACATGTGTGGTATCATCCAAAACTAATGTAAAGTATCAAACAACAGAAGAATACGTGATTATTACATTTTAACAGAAGTGTAGATAGAACATGTTAAAACAGAAAATAAGCAGATATTAACAGTAAATGAACAAGTAGATTAATAATCCATTTGTACAGTTTGTCCCTCATAATTTTGACAAAATAATAGAATGATAAATGACACAATATTTTTTACTGCATACGTCAGCAGACAAATTACGAGCATTTGTTTGTTTACTTACTACTAAAAGACAAGTTGTCTAGTATGTTCACTATTTTATTTAAAGACAGAATTGCAATAAGAAACATATGTCTAATGTACCCTAAGATGTTTTGTTCAAATAAAGCCAATAATTACATTTTTTGAGGTTCCCTTTATTTAGCAAAGTATCAAAAAGTAACAAAATACATTTTGGTACCGGTACCAAAATATTGGTATCGGGATAACCCTAATACATACACACACACATACATATATACATACATATGCCCTTTGAGACACTTGTGATTTAGGGCTATATAAATAAACATTGATTGATTGATATATATGTGTATACAGTATAGGCGTGGCGAAGTTGGTAGAGTGGCTGTGCCAGCAATCGGAGTGTTGCTGGTTACTGGGGTTCAATTCCCACCTTCTACCTTCCTAGTCACGTCCGTTGTGTCCTTGGGCAAGACACTTCACCCTTTGCCTCTGATGGCTGCTGGTTAGCGCCTTGCATGGCAGCTCCCTCCATCAGTGTGTGAATGTGTGTGTGAATGGGTGAATGTGGAAATACTGTCAAAGCGCTTTGAGTACCTTGAAGGTAGAAAAGCGCTATACAAGTATAACCCATTTATCATTTATATATATACATATATACATATATGTGTATACAGTATGTACAATATATATATATATATATATATATATATATATATATATATATATATATATATATACCGTATCTCCTTGAATAGCCGCAGGGGCGCTAATTAATTTAAAACCTCCTGTCACTCCGGCGTTTACCGGAAACCAGCGGGATGGCCGTGCGTGCGGTAATTATTTTAAAACCTCTTCTCACTCCGGCGTTTACCAAAAGGAATGCGGTAAATTTAGGCGTGCGCTTTGAGTGTGATGTAAGCATACCATCATGAAAAGCACATTTAATAAAAAAAACTATTACGGTCTTACCTGTACTTATAAATGGAGTCCATTTGCAGCTCCTTCTGACCAAAAGCATCGATAACTTGTTTATAGAAGTCTTCCTTATTTTCTTTCTTCCGTTTTAAAAGTCTCTCTGTCTCTATGGACATATTCCTTTAAAGGCCTACTGAAATTATTTTTTTTTATTTAAACGGGAATAGCAGATCCATTCTATGTGTCATACTTGATCATTTCGCGATATTGCCATATTTTTGCTGAAAGGATTTAGTAGAGAAAATCGACGATAAAGTTCGCAACTTTTGCTCGCTGATAAAAAAAAAGCCTTGCCTATACCGGAAGTAGCGTGATGTCACAGGAGCTAGTATTCCTCACAATTCCCCATTGTTTACAATGGAGCGAGAGAGATTCGGACCGAGAAAGTGACGATTACCCCATTAATTTGAGCGAGGATGAAAGATTCGTAGATGAGGAACGTTACAGTGAGGGACTTGAGAGGCATTGATGGACGTATCTTTTTTCGCTCTGACCGTAACTTAGGTACAAGCTGGCTCATTGGATTCCACACTCTCTGTTTTCTATTGTGGATCACGGATTTGTATTTTAAACCACCTCGGATACTATATCCTCTTGAAAATGAGAGTCGAGCACGCGAAATGGACATTTAAAGTGACTTTTATCTCCACGACAATACATCGGTGACACACTTAGCTACTGAGCTAACGTGATAGCATCGTTCTCAAATGAAGATAGAAACAAAATAAATAAACCCCTGACTGGAAGGATAGACAGAAGATCAACAATACTATTAAACCATGTACATGTAACTACACGGTTAAAAATTCTCAGCCTGGTAAGGCTTAACTATGCTGTTGCTAACGACGCTAAGGCTAATTTAGCAACTCAGCAACCGGACCTCACAGAACTATGTACTCTCTCCTTTTTCTATTGTGGATCACGGATTCGTATTTTAAACCACCTCGGATGCTATATCCTCTTGAAAATGAGAGTCGAGCACGCGAAATGGACATTTAAAGTGACTTTTATCTCCAAGACAATACATCGGTGACACACTTAGCTACTGAGCTAACGTGATAGCATCGTTCTCAAATGAAGATAGAAACAAAATAAATAAACCCCTGACTGGAAGGATAGACAGAAGACCAATAATACTATTAAACCATGTACATGTAACGGTTAAAAATTCTCAGCCTGGTAAGGCTTAAAAATGCTGTTGCTAATGACGCTAAGGCTAATTTAGCAACTTAGCAACCGGACCTCACAGAACTATGATAAAAACATTAGCGCTCCACCTACGCCAGCCAGCCCTCATCTTCCCATCAACAGCCGTGCTCACCTGCATTCCAGCGATCAACGGCGTGACGAAGGACTTCATCCGCGGGTTTGGCGGCAAGCATCGGCTAGGCGTAGTAAGTAGTCCTTGTTGTGTTGCTGTAAGTACCGTAATTTCCGGACTATAAGCCGCACCTGACTGTAAGCCGCACCAGCTAAATTTAGGGGAAAATACAGATTGCTCCATATATAAGCCGCACCCGATTATAAGCCGCAGGGTTTTGATGTGTAATTACCATAGCATATAGGGGTTCCTGCTACCACGGAGGGGATTGTCGGGACAGAGATGACTGTTTGGGAACGCAAAGCGTCCCATTTATTATCAATAAATCTTTCAATCATTCAATCAAACTTTCACATCTTTGACATGGCGAACAGCATTCGTGCAGAGTACAAATAATACAACGGTGCAAAGTAATACAAAGTGCTCACTTGTACGTTATCAAAATAACCAGCCTACCGGTATATGAAAAGTCAGTCTTTAATCATTGTGTCATCGTCTTCCTCCTGCGTACTAAAACCACCGAAATCCTCTTCGTCGGTGTCGGAGAAGAACAGGCCGTAAATAAGCCGCACCGTTGTATAAGCCGCAGGGACCAGAACGAAGGGAAAAAGTAGCGGCTTATAGTCCGGAAATTACGGTATTGTACTTAGCCGCTAATACACCGATCGATCCCACCTACAACGTTCTTCTTTGCAGCCTCCATTGTTCATTAAACAAATTGCAAAAGATTCACCAACACAGATGTCCAGAATACTGTGGAATTTTGTCGAAGAAAACAAGAGGCTTTTCTATCGGGTCCGATGGGGTCCAACCACTTTCGTTGCTTTTGTGACGTCACGCGCATAAATCATATCCAAAGGAGTTTTTCAACCGGAAGTGTGGCGGGAATTTTAAAATTGCACTTTATAAGTTAACCCGGCCGTATTGGCATGTGTTGCAATGTTAAGATTTCATCATTGATATATAAACTATCAGACTGTGTGGTCGGTAGTAGTGGCTTTCAGTAGGCCTTTAATTATTACCTCCTGCTTCGATTGAAAGTCCAGTTTAGAAAACTGTTTTATTTTAGATACCGTATGTAATCCTCCTTGTTAAAAGTTCAGGCAGAGGAAACAAAAAAAAATCTCTTGCTGCGTGTTCACTTCTTCTGCAGTACCGGAAGTCGCAAGAAGGATCACTAGCGCGGCAGCGCCCTCTACCACCAGGAGGCGGGAGTCATTTCATGACTCATACAGTATTTGACACACGCAGCTACGGTATATTAATAAAACATAGCTGCTTACTGTTCTTTTTAGCATACTGTACTGGTATTCAATAGCTTGGACCTTAAATCCTACTGAATAGCTCTTTATCTTTTTTCCTTTGTGCGATTGCAAACTACTGAAAGCAGCTTCCTCCATTTTGAAAATGAGGACAGGTAAAGCGTCACTCGTGACGTAACGAATTTGACCCGGTGGAAGTTCTAGCCATATGCTAAATATTTTGCGAAACGAGTTTGACCCGGCGAAAATTATAGACATGCGATAATAAAATTAATATTTTGCGAAACGAATTTGATCCGGCGTCAATAATGAACCGGCGATAAGGCCAAGCATGCGTTAATTATTTTGAGAAACGAGTTTGACCCGGCAGTAATTCTAGACGTGCGAATACTATATTCCCTGCGCCAATTCAAGGAAATACGGTATATATATATATATATATATATATATATATATATATATATATATATATATATATATATATATATATATATATATATATATATATATATATATGTATATATATATAAATATATATACATACATATATATGTATATATATATATATATATATATACATATATATATACATATATATATATATACATATATATATATATATATATATATATATATATATATATATATATATATATATATATATATATATATATATATATATATATATATATATGTATATATATATATGTAAAAAAGTATATCTGTATTCATATATGTACAGAAATATATAAAAAATACACATATATGTATATATATACACCGTATGTGTATGTGTATGTATATATATATATATATATATATATATATATATATATATATATATATATATATATATATTTTTTTTAATATTAACAGCAGTTCACTTCTTTTTGTCACATGTATGACAGTTTGGAATGGAGAAATGTTCATTAAAACATTAAAACAGTTGATACATGTGTTAGGATGGCTACTGTCTTCCCTGGAACAGATCATTTCCTGCTGGAACACACACTTACCTTGCACTGGCAGAGGGTGCACTCGGTGCCGTGTTTGATCCAGGAGGAGCCGCTGAAGCGCGAGATGTCGTGCTCGTCCGTGCACGTCTTGGTGATGTCGTTGCGGATGGTGTCCGCCAGGCAGGGGTCGCTGACGCATCGGGGGCAGCACTCGCCGTCGGGCACCACCGTGAACTCGCAGTCGCCGGGAGGGCACGGCAGTGGCCAGCAGTCCACCTGCCCCTGCTGGTGGGAAATTAAGAATTATTTCATTGTTTTTTTTTATACATAAATATTAGTCATAAAAAGATGTTCTGAACTCCTGTTTTAACGCCGGTGTTGTTTCTCTTGACACAACCAACTAGCTGAGACTGAATCAGCAGCACCCCTGCTGGTTGAAGCCAAGTAGCGCACTCCAGTTGAACTCCACAGTCAGCAAATAGCACACAACATAGTGACTATATTTGACACACATTGATGACATCATTCTTACTCTAATTAACACTCGTATTCAGTGAACCAGGGTCCAATAGTGTGTGGAGTGTTAACGATGCATTACGTAATAGTGGAGTACATTTTCACCTCGTTATGTAACAACGCCGCATTTTGCCATACAATTCTGGAACACATTTTGTAATAAGATTTGTGAAAAAAGTTTTTTGTTTCATATTTGTGTTTTTAGTATCATGTTTAGCAGTGTTACTAAAAATATGACTTAAGTCAGGGGTCGGCAACCCAAAACGTTGAAAGACCCATATTGGACCAAAATTTATATATATATATATATATATATATATATATATATATATATATATATATATATATATATATATATATATATATATATATATATATATATATATATATATATATATATATATATGTATATGTATATATGTATATCTGGAGTCTTATAAAAGTGTTATAATGAAGACTACACATGATGTAAGTGTCTATGTTAGTTATATTAGTCTACTATCAAAATGACTTTAAAAGTCTTATATAAGTGTTATAATGAAGGCAACACATGATGTAAGTGTCTATGTTATTTATATTAGCCTACTATCAAAAGGACGTTTAAAGTCTTGTATAAGTGTTATAATGAAGACAACACATGATGTAAGTGTCTATGTTATTTATATTAGCCTACTATCAAAATGACTTTAAAAGTCATATATAAGTGTTATAATGAAGACAACACATGATGTAAGTGTCTATGTTATTTATATTAGCCTACTATCAAAAGGACGTTTAAAGTCTTATATAAGTGTTATAATGAAGACAACACATGATGTAAGTGTCTATGTTATTTATATTAGCCTACTATCAAAAGGACGTTTAAAGTCTTGTATAAGTGTTATAATGAAGACAACACATGATGTAAGTGTCTATGTTATTTATATTAGCCTACTATCAAAATGACGTTTAAAGTCTTATATAAGTGTTATAATGAAGACAACACATGATGTACGTGTCTATGTTATTTATATTAGCCTACTATCAAAATGACGTTTAAAGTCTTATATAAGTAATATAATGAAGACAACACATGATGTAAGTGTCTGTTATTTATATTAGCCTACTATCAAAAGGACGTTTAAAGTCTTATATAAGTGTTATAATGAAGACGACACATGATGTAAGTGTCTATATTAGCTCTATTAGCCTACTATCAAAATTATTTTAAATGGCTTACATAAGTGTTATAATGAAGACAACACATGATGTGTCTATATTAGCTCTATTAGCCTACTATCAAAATTATTTTAAATGTCTTATATAAGTGCTATAATGAAGGAAAACACACAATGTTCCCCAGCGTTGATCGTTTTCCCATCTTTTACGGGGCGCCCTGTGGTGACCCATCAGCGTTCCTGTTCTGTAATCATGTACACTGTTTGGTTGTCTCATCTTGAACGGGTTTGTGCTGAAAACAAAGTTTTGTTGTACTTGTGCAATGACAATAATGACCTACCTACTAGTAAGTGTCTATATTAGTTATATTAGCCTACTATCAAAATGACTTTAAAAGTCTTATATAAGTGTTATAATGATGACGACACATGATGTAAGTGTCTATACTAGCTATATTAGCCTACTATCAAAATGACTGTGTCGGACAGACGCAAATCTTTATTGACAGAAATGTTGAAATGTAATATTTATTCTACACATTTTTACAACATTGGAAAACATTACTAAAACGGAGGCTTTTCAGAGGGTGAGATAACTCCTGGAAATTACTGGCTTAGAATGGCCAAAGGTAAATATGTGTGTGTTCAAGTTGAAGGAAACGGAAACTGCAAATTAAATGAGCTCAAATATACCTACAAACGAGGCATAATGATGCAATATGTACATACAGCTAGCATAAATAGCATGTTAGCATCGGTTAGCTTACAGTCGTGCAGTGACCAAACATGCCTGATTAGCATTCCAACAAGTCAATAATGTCAACAAAGCTCACCTTTGTGAATTCACGCACAGCATAAAATGTTTGGTGGACAGAATGAGACAAAGAAGGAGTGGCATAAAACACGTCCTTCCGTGGCAGCATCAAGGAAAGTTGTACATGTAAACAAACTACGGTGCATTCAAGGACCTCCAAAATTAGTAGGACAAAATGGCGCTCCCCAAACACTCTCATCAGTGAAGCAAGTTTAATGTAAGCAGTGGGATTTCTAACAATTAGGAAGGTGTGTGCCATGTTTGTCCTCCTACAGAAACCATATTAAAACAATAAATATATCTTTTTCCATTTAAAGTTAAAAGTTAAAGTACCAATGATTGTCACACACACACACTAGGTGTGGTGAAATGTGTCCCCTTGTTCACCCCCTGGGAGGTGAGGGGAGCAGTGAGCAGCAGCGGTGGCCGCGCCCGGGAATCATTTTTGGTGATTTAACCCCCAATTCCAACCCTTGATGCTGAGTGCCAAGCAGGGAGGTAATGGCTCCCATTTTTCTAGTCTTTGGTATGACTCACCCTGCAATATGACGCCAGTAAACAACACCAAAACTTTAAATGTTCCATTGAAAATAAAGAACATTACACAGGGTACTCAAAAATCTGTCAAAATGTTTTAGTATGACTTTGAAGCTGCACGGCTTGATGGATTGTCGGCCCATTACGGCTACCGTAGTCAGAGATAGAAGAACCACCATTACATGGTATGTACACCACAAGGACATCGTAATATGACCCCTTTAACGTGCCTTATAATCCGGTGCACATTTTGTATGAAAAAATACATCAATTTCTTACACACACTTGTTATTTCATATGTTGACCAGAGGGGGAGCACTTTTAAAACCGACACACAGTCAATTTGAAAAATCCCTCCTTTTTGGGACCACCCTCATTTTGATAGATTTCACCACCAGGGGTGCTAATGAGACATTCTCTATTAGATGCAATGGTTTTCCGTATTGGGACCATGATTCCGGTCCTAACTTGTACCTTCCTCATATGGAAGGTACTTTTCCTTGTTGATGTGTCAAGAAGGGTGGAAATACAAGAAAACACACACACACACACGCACACACATGTATATATATGTATATATTTTCAGGCATATGCACAGGAAATGGTCATCTAAGAAGGTAAATATCTATTCTGATCAAAAATCCTGATGTGGACCTTATGCATCACTGAGTGCCATTCCAGTTTTTGATGTGATCCTCGTTTTTGGACAGCATGTCTCCGGTAGATTAAGCTCGGTGACGTTCATCATCGGGTTTCTCTTTCAAGCCAGCACAGCTGCAGGTGCCAGATAGAGCAGAGGACTAACTGGACGCCGTTTGATCAATTTCATCAAATTGCAAATGGTCCATGTGGGACTTTGGTCTTGGTTGCACGTGAGGAGGTTCCGGAAGAGCATGCTGAGCCTGGCCCGGCAGGGCTCTATATAGAGCAGGTGTGTAGGCATCCAAGGTCCATTTCACGTCTCCGTCTCGCTCCTGGAGCCGCTGGACATTAGCTCCCAGCGGCTGTCTCCGTGTGCTTTGCAAACTGCACGTTAGCGTCTGCTCATGTCAACACCTGCTGTGCCGCCGCTCGTTTGCACGCTGTGAGACGTCTAAAAGTCATAGCTCGGTTCTGCCGCCGGATCTCACTGGACGTTTCATTAGGTACAATGTGATGGACTCAAGCTAAAGTCTTTATAAAGGCATGCAGAATTGTCACTGCTGTACCTAATGAAGTGTCCCGTCATTTTAGCTTTACAGTCTAAGTGAGAAAAAAAATATTCCTTTCTTCTGATCATTCTGTCTTCTATATATGTATATCCATCCATCCATCCATCTTCTTCCGCTTATCCGAGGTCGGGTCGCGGGGGCAGCAGCTTAAGCAGGGAAGCCCAGACTTCCCTCTCCCCAGCCACTTCGTCCAGCTCCTCCCGGGGGATCCCGAGGCGTTCCCAGGCCAGCCGGGAGACATAGTCTTCCCAACGTGTCCTGGGTCTTCCCCGTGGCCTCCTACCGGTCGGACGTGCCCTAAACACCTCCCTAGGGAGGCGTTCGGGTGGCATCCTGACCAGATGCCCGAACCACCTCATCTGGCTCCTCTCGATGTGGAGGAGCAGCGGCTTTACTTTGAGCTCCCCCCGGATGGCAGAGCTTCTCACCCTATCTCTAAGGGAGAGCCCCGGCGGAGGAAATAACCCAAAGCTCATGACCATAGGTGAGGATGGGAACGTAGATCGACCGGTAAATTGAGAGCTTTGCCTTCCGGCTCAGCTCCTTCTTCACCACAACGGATCGATACAGCGTCCGCATTACTGAAGACGCCGCACCGATCCGCCTGTCGATCTCACGATCCACTCTTCCCTCACTCGTGAACAAGACTCCGAGGTACTTGAACTCTTCCACTTGGGGCAGGGTCTCCTCCGCAACCCGGAGATGGCACTTCACCCTTTTCCGGGCGAGAACCATGGATTCGGACTTGGAGGTGCTGATTCTCATCCCAGTCGCTTCACACTCAGCTGCGAACCGATCCAGCGAGAGCTGAAGATCCTGGCCAGATGAAGCCATCAGGACCACATCATCTGCAAAAAGCAGAGACCTAATCCTGCAGCCACCAAACCAGATCCCCTCAACGCCCTGACTGCGCCTAGAAATTCTGTCCATAAAAGTTATGAACAGAATCGGTGACAAAGGGCAGCCTTGGCGGAGTCCAACCCTCACTGGAAACGTGTCCGACTTACTGCCGGTAATGCGGACCAAACTCTGGCACTGATCATACAGGGAGCGGACCGCCACAATCAGACAGTCCGATACCCCATACTCTCTGAGCACTCCCCACAGGA